>NC_092148.1:5043354-5215854 GCF_045791955.1 Oncorhynchus clarkii lewisi
ATGGTTGGTTGATGGAATCCTAATGGTTGGTTAATGGAATCCTAATGGTTGGTTGATGGTATCCTAATGGTTGGTTGATAATATTCTAGTGGTTGGTTGATGGTATTCTAATGGTTGGTTGATGGAATCATAATGGTTGGTTGATGGAATCAAGGCCTCATGAGCTAAATGAGTCTCCATGTTTAGGCCTAGCGCAGAACACCGGTTCCGCGTCCCAAATGGCACCCTATTCCCTAAATAATGCATCCCTATTCTCTATGGGCCCTATTCAAAAGTAATGCACTATATAGGGAATAGGGTGCCATTTGGAACACATCCTGTGTGTGTACCTTTGACTATTGTCAGAGTAGTAACTTGTTAATCCTGTGTGCAGGAGGATCAGTTTGACTGTAGTCAGAGTGCTAACTTGTTATTCCTGTGTGCAGGAGGATCAGTTTGACTGTAGTCAGAGTGTTAACTTGTTATTCCTGTGTGCAGGAGGATCAGTTTGACTGTAGTCAGAGTGGTAACTTGTTATTCCTGTGTGCAGGAGGATCAGTTTGACTGTCGTCAGAGTGGTAACTTGTTATTCCTGTGTGCAGGAGGATCAGTTTGACTGTAGTCAGAGTGGTAATTTGTTAATCCTGTGTGCAGGAGGATCAGTTTGACTGTAGTCAGAGTGGTAACTTGTTAATCCTGTGTGCAGGAGGATCAGTTTGGAATGTAGTCAGAGTGGTAACTTGTTAATCCTGTGTGCAGGAGGATCAGTTTGACTGTAGTCAGAGTGGTAACTTGTTATTCCTGTGTGCAGGAGGATCAGTTTGACTGTAGTCAGAGTGGTAACCTGTTATTCCTGTGTGCAGGAGGATCAGTTTGACTGTCGTCAGAGTGGTAACTTGTGATTCCTGTGTGCAGGAGGATCAGTTTGACTGTAGTCAGAGTGGTAACTTGTTATTCCTGTGTGCAGGAGGATCAGTTTGACTGTCGTCAGAGTGGTAACTTGTTATTCCTGTGTGCAGGAGGATCAGTTTGACTGTAGTCAGAGTGGTAATTTGTTAATCCTGTGTGCAGGAGGATCAGTTTGACTGTAGTCAGAGTGGTAACTTGTTAATCCTGTGTGCAGGAGGATCAGTTTGGAATGTAGTCAGAGTGGTAACTTGTTAATCCTGTGTGCAGGAGGATCAGTTTGACTGTAGTCAGAGTGGTAACTTGTTATTCCTGTGTGCAGGAGGATCAGTTTGACTGTCGTCAGAGTGGTAACTTGTGATTTCTGTGTGCAGGAGGATCAGTTTGACTGTCGTCAGAGTGGTAACTTGTGATTCCTGTGTGCAGGAGGATCAGTTTGACTGTAGTCAGAGTGGTAACTTGTTATTCCTGTGTGCAGGAGGATCAGTTTGACTGTCGTCAGAGTGGTAACTTGTGATTTCTGTGTGCAGGAGGATCAGTTTGACTGTAGTCAGAGTGGTAACTTGTGATTTCTGTGTGCAGGAGGATCAGTTTGACTGTCGTCAGAGTGGTAACTTGTTAATCCTGTGTGCAGGAGGATCAGTTTGACTGTAGTCAGAGTGGTAACTTGTTATTCCTGTGTGCAGGAGGATCAGTTTGACTGTAGTCAGAGTGGTAACTTGTGATTCCTGTGTGCAGGAGGATCAGTTTGACTGTCGTCAGAGTGGTAACTTGTTATTCCTGTGTGCAGGAGGATCAGTTTGACTGTCGTCAGAGTGGTAACTTGTTATTCCTGTGTGCAGGAGGATCAGTTTGACTGTAGTCAGAGTGGTAACTTGTTATTCCTGTGTGCAGGAGGATCAGTTTGACTGTAGTCAGAGTGGTAACTTGTGATTCCTGTGTGCAGGAGGATCAGTTTGACTGTCGTCAGAGTGGTAACTTGTTATTCCTGTGTGCAGGAGGATCAGTTTGACTGTCGTCAGAGTGGTAACTTGTTATTCCTGTGTGCAGGAGGATCAGTTTGACTGTAGTCAGAGTGGTAACTTGTTATTCCTGTGTGCAGGAGGATCAGTTTGACTGTAGTCAGAGTGGTAACTTGTTAATCCTGTGTGCAGGAGGATCCGTTTGACTGTCGTCAGAGTGGTAACTTGTTAATCCTGTGTGCAGGAGGATCAGTTTGAATGTAGTCAGAGTGGTAACTTGTTAATCCTGTGTGCAGGAGGATCCGTTTGACTGTCGTCAGAGTGGTAACTTGTTATTCCTGTGTGCAGGAGGATCCGTTTGACTGTAGTCAGAGTGGTAACTTGTTAATCCTGTGTGCAGGAGGATCAGTTTGACTGTAGTCAGAGTGGTAACTTGTTAATCCTGTGTGCAGGAGGATCCGTTTGACTGTCGTCAGAGTGGTAACTTGTTATTCCTGTGTGCAGGAGGATCAGTTTGACTGTCGTCAGAGTGGTAACTTGTGATTCCTGTGTGCAGGAGGATCAGTTTGGAATGTACGCTCTCTACAGCAAGAACAAGCCTCAGTCTGACGCTCTACTCACCAGCAACGGGAATGGATTCTTTAAGGTGCGTCTGAAACGCCTCTGGTTACTACCGTTCTAGGATCAGCTGTACTAACACCAGACCTAACCTTTAACCAATATGAAACTACTTCACAGCAACAGGCTAATTGTAAAGTTGTGTGAGCCTAACAGCATATAGGGTGCTACTAATGTATATCCACTAGTTCTACACTGAGTAACATTAGAATTCCCATTGTCAAACTTCACATAGCTACTGGACGTCTACCAATGTAGAATGGAAGAGTTGAATTGACATCAGAATTCCCATTTAGAAAAGCTATTGTACATCTGCATACAGAGTCCTACATCCCCTCTCATCCTCCTCTATGTGTGTGTCTGCTATCCAGAACAACCAGTTGGAGCCGGGTGTTAAGATGGACCTGGTGTCCTACCTGTCTGTTGGTCTGTTTTATCTTTCTGTATGTATCCTGACCTCTGACCTCTACCCTCTGACCTCTAACCTGTCTGTCTCCCCAGAACAAGCAGTTGGAGCCGGGTGTTAAGATGGACCTGGTGTCCTACCTGTCTGTTGGTCTGTTTATCTTTCTGTGTGTATCCTGACCTCTGACCTCTAACCTATCTGTCTCCCCAGAACAAGCAGTTGGAGCTGGGTGATAAGATGGACCTGGCGTCCTACCTGCTGAAGCCCATCCAGAGGATGTCTAAGTACGCCCTGCTGCTGAAGGACCTGATCAAGGAGTGTGGTCAGTCCCAGGAACAGGAGCTCTCTGACCTCCGCACCGCAGAGGAGATGGTTAAGTTCCAGCTGCGCCACGGCAACGACCTACTGGCCATGGACGCCATCCGAGGATGTGATGTAAGTCGGGGGGATGGAGCAGTAGAGTAGTAGAGTAGTAGAGTAGTAGAGCAGAGAGAGAGAGAGAGAGAGACAGAGACAGAGACAGAGAGAGAGAGAGAATTGGCCATGTAAACATATGTTTCCCATGTCAATAAAGCCTTTAAATTGAAATTGAATTGAGAGAGAGAGAGAGAGGGGAAATAGAAACGTACACATCATGTATAATTATTTGTTTGGAAGAAAATGTCAGAGTAAGTCATGTGAAACGTCTCCTCTGGTCTCTGCTGCTGTAGGTGAACCTGAAGGAACAGGGTCAGCTGAGGTGTCAGGATGAGTTCATCGTGTGGTGTGGCCGCAGGAAGTACCTGCGTCACGTCTTCCTGTTCGAGGACCTCATCCTCTTCAGCAAAAGCAAAAAGATTGAGGGAGGGTACGACCTGTACATCTACAAGCAGTCCTACAAGGTGACAACGACAACACGCACAGAGGGTTTTAATATGTACTATGAAGTTATGAACTATGAAGTAATATGACGTTCTACCTTAAATCATTTCAGCCAGTTGGCTAACATTATGCTATGTTGTTGTGTTCAGGCAGTGATGTTTGTATGGTTTATTGTGAGGTGTGGAACCACAGTTAGCAGGGTTCTCCACAATGGAGGCGCTACACCACTATGTTCAGTTTGCTGTGCCACCATGTGAAATCTCAAAACCACCACAGTCAGTGTTTTCCTGTAAAGGTGACTGTTTCTGGCTACTGATTCAGACGGCAGAGATAGGAATGACAGAGAGCGTGGGCGACAGCGGGCTGCGTTTCGAGATCTGGTTCCGGAGGAGGAAGTCCCAGGACACGTTCATCCTGCAGGCCGGCTCTGGAGAGGTCAAGGCCGTGTGGACAGCCATCATCGGAAAGATCCTCTGGAGGCAGGCGCTACGAAACAGGGGTGAGGAACCACGGCCACAGAGGGGGAGTCGTGGGTCATATCTGGACATGAGCTCATCATCTCTGTTGTTGTGTTATGGAACAAGTGATTCCTCTTTATCTCTTGTCTGACCTGAGGCCTGTGTTGATAACCTTCTGTACCATTCATTAAGAGGTGACATGTCTCTTGTCTGACCTGAGGCCTGTGTTGATAACATTCTGTACCATTCATTAAGAGGTGGCATGTCTCTTGCTGACCTGAGGCCTGTGTTGATAACCTTCTGTACCATTCATTAAGAGGTGGCATGTCTCTTGTCTGACCTGAGGCCTGTGTTGATAACCTTCTGTACCATTCATTAAGAGGTGGCATGTCTCTTGCTGACCTGAGGCCTGTGTTGATAACCTTCTGTACCATTCATTAAGAGGTGGCATGTCTCTTGTCTGACCTGAGGCCTGTGTTGATAACCTTCTGTACCATTCATTAAGAGTCTCTTGTCTGACCTGAGGCCTGTGTTGACAACATTCTGTACCATTCATTAAAAGGTGACATGTCTGGTTCTAGTTCAAGTCAACCTCAGGTACATCAAATGGAACCTCTCATTGTGTGTCTGATTGAGGGTCATAACGTGTTTATTCTCTTAACTACAGAGGTGCGCTTGAAAGAGATGGTTTCCATGGGGATTGGCAGCAAGCCTTTCATGGACATCAAGCCTAGTGATGCTGCCATTAGTGACCGAGCCATTGATTACATCATGAAGGGGTCAGGTGAGCTGTCGCTACGATATGTTATGATAACCTAATTTGCCTGGAAATTATTTTTATGAGGTTAGCATACAAAATCCACAAAATAAATATCTCTCTATCACTCCCTCTCACTCTCTCTCTCTCTTTCTTTGTTTCTCTCTGTTTGCTGAATGTGACTTTCAACAACATGTCTGCCAATGCAGCTGCTGATGAGAAAGGCTGATTTGTAAATGCTCTCTCTGCCAGGATAGGGGTGCGTTGTCAAGTTGACTGAATCAAAACACAACATCCCAACATCTCAGAGCACATCTCCCCTGTTCTCCTCCTTTAAACCCTTGATATGTTCTGTTCCAGCTGAAATATCCTCTCAGAGTCTACATCTACACTCCTACTCCACCAGACAGCTGTTGTGTACTGACACAGTGTCCTGTTAGCAGGAATGAGGTTGTCTGGACTTGTGTCTGTCGCAGGTGATTTGTTGCATGTCAGATATCAAAGGATGTTGAAGTTAATGCAGCAGGTGGAGTCAGAGCTGAAGTTAATGCAGCAGGTGGAGTCAAAGCTGAAGTTAAAGCAGCAGGGGGAGTCAGAGCTGAAGTTAATGCAGCAGGGGGAGTCAGAGCTGAAGTTAATGCAGCAGAGGGAGTCAGAGCTGAAGTTAATGCAGCAGGTGGAGTCAGAGCTGAAGTTAATGCAGCAGGGGGAGTCAGAGCTGAAGTTAATGCAGCCAGTGGAGTCAGAGCTGAAGTTAAAGCAGCAGGTGGAGTCAGAGCTGAAGTTAATGCAGCAGGTGGAGTCAGAGCTGAAGTTAAAGCAGCAGGTGGAGTCAGAGCTGAAGTTAATGCAGCAGGTGGAGTCAGAGCTGAAGTTAATGCAGCAGGGGGAGTCAGAGCTGAAGTTAAAGCAGCAGGGGGAGTCAGAGCTGAAGTTAAAGCAGCAGGGGGAGTCAGAGCTGAAGTTAATGCAGCAGGTGGAGTCAGAGCTGAAGTTAATGCAGCAGGTGGAGTCAGAGCTGAAGTTAATGCAGCAGGTGGAGTCAGAGCTGAAGTTAAAGCAACAGGTGGAGTCAGAGCTGAAGTTAATGCAGCAGGTGGAGTCAGAGCTGAAGTTAATGCAGCAGGTGGAGTCAGAGCTGAAGTTAATGCAGCAGGTGGAGTCAGAGCTGAAGTTAATGCAGCAGGTGGAGTCAGAGCTGAAGTTAATGCAGCAGGTGGAGTCAGAGCTGAAGTTAAAGCAGCAGAGGGAGTCAGAGCTGAAGTTTTGTGATTTTGTACACAAAGAATACAAAACAAACACAATGAACTCAAACACTAGACACAATGTAGCATCAACTCAAACACTAGACACAATGTAGCATCAACTCAAACACTAGACACAATGTAGCATCAACTCAAACACTAGACACAATGTAACATGTACAGCTCAGATAAGACAAACAAGAGGAAGAATAGGAACGTGCTCTGCATTACCCCATGCTAGACTGACTGTCTGGCTAGTGTACTGTCCTCTCCTCTAACGTTACCTCACTGACAATGTTGTGTGTATACTCTTCAGAACTGTGTTCTATGGTTGTCCCGGAGTAGCCTGATACCTCCTGTATTCTGTGGTTGTCCCGGAGTAGCCTGATACCTCCTGTATTCTGTGGTTGTCCCGGAGTAGCCTGATACCTCCTGTATTCTGTGGTTGTCCCGAGTAGCCTGAAACCTCCTGTATTCTGTGGTTGTCCCGGAGTAGCCTGATACCTCCTGTATTCTGTGGTTGTCCCGGAGTAGCCTGATACCTCCTGTATTCTGTGGTTGTCCCGGAGTAGCCTCATACCTCCTTCCACGGAGACATGATCCATAGATAGAAATGTGTACAGTGAAATGTTCATGTTCTCTACCCAATCTTTCCTTCTCTCCCTCCAGAGTCCAGGACCAGGGCGTCCATCGCGGTGTCCTCCTTCGACCACTCCACGCCCTTTAAGCGGCCTCACTCCACCATCTCCAACAGTAGCACCTCCTCTTCCTCCTCCCAGTCCTCTTCCTCACTGCTGGGCTCCCTCAACCTGCACCTGTATCCCTCGCCTGCTCACCAGCACCCCCAAGCCCACCAGCACCCCTACCCCCTGGGCAGCGTACCCTCCTTCAGCCACTGGCCCTACGACTGCATTGAGGAGGACGAGCTGGAGCAGGACACGGGCAGCCAGCCTTCTATGAGTGAGTGACAGACAGCCTTCTGTGAGTGAGTGAGTGAGTGAGTGAGTGAGTGAGTGAGTGACAGACAGCCTTCTATGAGTGAGTGACAGACAGCCTTCTGTGAGTGAGTGACAGACAGCCTTCTGTGAGTGAGTGAGTGAGTGAGTGAGTGAGTGAGTGAGTGAGTGAGTGTGTGAGTGAGTGAGTGAGTGAGTGAGTGAGTGAGTGAGTGAGTGAGTGAGTGAGTGAGTGACAGACAGACAGCCTTCTGTGAGTTATTGAGTGAGTGAGTGAGGTGAGTGAGTGAGTGAGTGAGTGAGTGAGTGAGTGAGTGAGTGAGTGAGTGAGTGAGTGAGTGAGTGACAGACAGCCTTCTGTGAGTTATTGAGTGAGTGAATGAGTGAGGTGAGTGAATAAGTGAGTGAGTGAGTGAGTGAGGTGAGTGAGTGAGTGAGTGAGTGAGTGAGTGAGTGACAGACAACCTTCTGTGAGTTATTGAGTGAGTGAGTGAGTGACTGAGTGAGTGACTGAGTGAGTGACTGAGTGAGTGACAGGCAGGCCCTAACAGGTATCCATGTCTGAATCCCAAATGGCACCCTCTTCTCTATTTAGTGCACTACATTTAACCAGAGCCCTATACGTCTTGGTCAACCGTAGTGCACTATATAGGGAATAGGGAGCCATCTGGTATGCATCCCATGTCCTCGTCTTAAAGTGTCTTACTGTCCCTATCACATTACTAAGGATGTCTAATTCCTCTTTGAAACTGTGGTCCTGTTCCTCTCTGTCCCCCTGAAAGTCTCCCTGAAAGTCCCCCTGAAAGTCTCCCTGAAAGTCTCCCTGAAAGTCTCCCTGAAAGTCCCCCTGAAAGTCTCCCTGAAAGTCTCCCTAAACTAAATGACTATTGTATCTTCTGTGTGTTTTCCAACAGTCACAGAGAGCTCTGGGGAGACATCGTCCCAGTGTACCTCCAGTGACAGTGTGATGGGGCTGAGCAGCCTCACCCTCCCCATCCCAGGCCACGGCCGCCCCAACATCATCATCGACGCCTTACCCAGCAACTCCACTTCCTCCTTCCTGTGTTCGTCCACGCCTCCCGGCTCCTCCCACCCTCAGATGGCCCCTCCCCCAGCCCTGTTCCCTAAGGACAAGGTCCTCCAAGCCCAGGGCAGCACCTTCATCACAGCAGTGAGTAGAATGGTGGTTTTTACACATAATAGTGACATTGTGTAGACGAGTTTAAAGTAGCTAACAGACGTGGGTTCAAATACTATATGAAATCATTTCAAATAGTTCATCTGTGCTTGATTGATCATACTTAATCTGTGCTTGATTGATCATACTTAATCTGTGCTTGATTGATCATACTTAATCTGTGCTTGATTGATCTTGCTTGGTTTAATGGATTGTTAGAATAGTCCCAAGCACTTCAGGCAGACTAGAGCAAACACTCAAAGTCATTAAAATATTTCAAAAAGTATTTGAACCCAGGTTTGGTGGGTCGGTAAAATATCTCTGTTCTTGCGCTGATTGCTGAATACTCTCTGTTGAAGTGGAGTATCTTCTGAAGGTTTTTATACACTAGGACATGAAGGATTCTGTTTATTCAGAGGTTTCCTAACCCACCCACTGTCATCCAACATCATCCTGTCCAATCAGGTTTCCTATCCCACCCACTGTCATCCAACATCATCCTGTCCAATCAGGTTTCCTAACCCACCCACTGTCATCCAACATCATCCTGTCCAATCAGGTTTCCTAACCCACCCACTGTCATCCAACATCATCCTGTCCAATCAGGTTTCCTAACCCGCCCACTGTCATCCAACATCATCCTGTCCAATCAGGTTTCCTAACACGCCCACTGTCATCAACATCATCCTGTCCAATCAGGTTTCCTAACCCGCCCACTGTCATCCAACATCATCCTGTCCAATCAGGTTTCCTAACCCACCCATTGTCATCCAACATCATCCTGTCCAATCAGGTTTCCTAACCCGCCCACTGTCATCCAACATAATCCTGTCCAATCAGGTTTCCTAACCCGCCCACTGTCATCCAACATCATCCTGTCCAATCAGGTTTCCTAACCCACCCACTGTCATCCAACATCATCCTGTCCAATCAGGTTTCCTAACCCGCCACTGTCATCCAACATCATCCTGTCCAATCAGGTTTCCTAACCCGCCCACTGTCATCCAACATAATCCTGTCCAATCAGGTTTCCTAACCCGCCCACTGTCATCCAACATCATCCTGTCCAATCAGGTTTCCTAACCCGCCCACTGTCATCCAACATCATCCTGTCCAATCAGGTTTCCTAACCCACCCATTGTCATCCAACATCATCCTGTCCAATCAGGTTTCCTAACCCGCCCACTGTCATCCAACATCATCCTGTCCAATCAGGTTTCCTAACCCGCCCACTGTCATCCAACATCATCCTGTCCAATCAGGTTTCCTAACCCACCCACTGTCATCCAACATCATCCTGTCCAATCAGGTTTCCTAACCCGCCCACTGTCATCCAACATCATCCTGTCCAATCAGGTTTCCTAACCCGCCCACTGTCATCCAACATCATCCTGTCCAATCAGGTTTAACCCGCCCACTGTCTCCAACCCGCCCACTGTCATCCAACATCATCCTGTCCAATCAGTCATGTCATTCCAGTGGAGTGAAGAGTAAACATTGCAGCCATTGGCTCTCCCTGGTTTCTCTCTCACCAGCATTTTGTGTGTTGTTTTGTTTTTGCCAGAGCAAGACCTCTCATATTACAATAGGCCTCTCTACAGTGGTCTGACTCACAGAGAGAGAGAGAGAGGGGGCTGTTTAGCTCAGTAAGTAATTGGGTCTGGCCAGAGTGAGCGTGGTCTGTGTCGTGGTGTTCTGTTTGGTTCACAGCCTTATTAACAACTGTGGGGATCTCCCTCTGTCCGTACCATGAATACAAATCTGTGTGCAAACATGCTTTGTGTGCGTGTGTGCGTGTGCGTGTGCGTGTGCGTGTGTGTGTCCTAGTGATGGATGATTTGTTGTGTCAAGCTTTTGGGTTCTCTGGTCCGTCTCTGGTCTCTGGTCTCTGGTCTCTGGTTTCATGTCTCAGGTCTCAGGTTTCAGGTCTCATGCCTCAGGTCTCAGGTCTCATGTCTCATGTCTCATGTCTCAGGTCTCATGTCTCAGGTCTCAGGTCTCATGTCTCATGTCTCTGGTCTCATGTCTCATGTCTCAGGTCTCAGGTCTCAGGTCTCAGGTCTCTGGTCTCTGGTCTCATGTCTCATGTCTCATGTCTCAGGTCTCATGTCTCATGTCTCAGGTCTCTGGTCTCTGGTCTCAGGTCTCAGGTCTCTGGTCTATGGTCTCATGTTTCAGGTCTCTGGTCTCTGGTCTCTGGTCTCATGTCTCAGGTCTCATGTCTCTGGTCTCTGGTCTCTGGTCTCATGAGACATGAGACATGAGACATGAGACTAGAGACTAGAGACATGAGACTAGAGACTAGAGACTAGAGACTAGAGACTAGAGACCAGAGACCAGAGACCAGAGACCAGAGACATGAGACATGTTTCTGGTCTCTGGTCTCTGGTCTCTGGTCTCATGTCTCATGTCTCATGCTCCTCTGTGTGCTTCTGCCATGTGTGCTCTAGCATGTTACATAGCTGTATGTTTGCTCTGCTTTTGTTGGCGTTGTTGATGCACGGTCATCATGTTAAAAGGTTCAGTTGTTGTTTATACCTCAGCTCAGCAGCTAGGGGGCAGCAGATCATTGGTGATCGGTTCACTTGTTGTTCATACCTCAGCTCAGCAGCTAGGGGGCAGCAGATCATTGGTGCAGAAATCTGTTATAATAAAAAGTTATGACAGTACTACATTGTAATCGTCTACTCTTACAGTCATAAGACGTCAAAGGAGCCTAATCAATAGATGTACAGTCTAGATGTTAGACAGTCATGTTAAATCAACCTTTTTCTAGCTCAGTAGTAACCAGTTGGGGTTGGACATTTACAATGTTTGACAGTTTGTAAATCCTTTTTGTTAACCCTGTCAATGTGTCTTCCTCTTCTAGCTGTGATGCCACTGCACTGAGAACTGGTGTTACGGAGGATCAGTAAGGACTTGAGTGAGGAAGCTATCCTGTTAAGCATGCTCAGTGACGCCTGTAACACTGGGCACTCTACTGTGTCTCTACTGGACTCTACTGTGTCTCTACTGGATTCTACTGTGTCTCTACTGGACTCTACTGTGTCTCTATTGGACTCTACTGGTCTCTACTGGACTCTACTGTGCCTCTACTGGTCTCTACTGTGTCTCTACTGGACTCTACTGTGTCTCTACTGGATTCTACTGTGTCTCTACTGGACTCTACTGTGTCTCTACTGGACTCTACTGTGTCTCTATTGGACTCTACTGGTCTCTACTGGACTCTACTGTGCCTCTACTGGTCTCTACTGTGTCTCTACTGGACTCTACTGAACTACTGGACTCTACTGTGTCTCTACTTGTCTCTACTGTGTATCCACTGGACTCTACTGGACTACTGGTCTCTACTGGACTCTACTGGACTCTACTGGTATCTACTGGACTCTACTGGACTCTACTGGACTACTGGTCTCCACTCTGTCTCCACTGGACTCCACTGGACTCTACTGGTATCTACTGGACTCTACTGGACTCTACTGGTATCTACTTGACTCTACTGGACTCTACTGGACTACTGGTCTCCACTCTGTCTCCACTGGACTCTACTGTGTCTTGACTGGACTCTACTGGTCTCCACTCTGTCTCCACTGGACTCTACTGTGTGTTGACTGGACTCTACTGGATTCTACTGGTCTCTATGGACTCTACTGTGTCTTGACTGGACTCTACTGGACTCTACTGTGTATCTACTGGACTACTGTGCCTCTACTGGTCTCTACTGGACTCTACTGGTCTCTACTGTGTCTCTACTGGTCTCTACTGGACTCTACTGGACTCTTGACTGGACTCTTGACTGGACTCTACTGTGTCTCTACTGTGTCTCTACTGGACTCTACTGGTCTCTACTGGACTCTACTGGTCTCTACTGTCTCTACTGGACTCTTGACTGGACTCTACTGGATTCTGAAAACAACAGACACATAACAGACCACTATGACAATAGACACATAGCAAACCACTCCGACAACAGACACACAACAGACCACTATGACAACAGACCACTCTGACAGCAACAGACACTCGTCGTTGAGACCGATGGCCTTTGGCATTTCAGAACGATGTGTTGAAAATGTAACATTGCTATGTATGCAGTACTTAAAGAAATAGTTTCACCAATGCTGGTACGTCGCGTTCTGACTGTATATGTGTTTTAATGAACTAGATATGTATCACTGTTTATAATGTAGAATATTTGTTTTATTATGTCTTATTCAAGGAAGCAAACAGATGGAAAGTACTCAGCAGACAGCCAGACAGACGCTAGTGGGGATTCACTACCAGCTATTCAGCAGACAGCCAGACAGACGCTAGTGGGGATTCACTACCAGCTATTCAGCAGACAGCCAGACAGACGCTAGTGGGGATTCACTACCAGATATTCAGCAGACAGCCAGACAGACGCTAGTGGGGATTCACTACCAGATATTCAGCAGACAGCCAGACAGACGCTAGTGGGGATTCACTACCAACTATTCAGCAGACAGCCAGACAGACGCTAGTGGGGATTCACTACCAGCTATTCAGCAGACAGCCAGACAGACGCTAGTGGGGATTCACTACCAGCTATTCAGCAGACAGCCAGACAGACGCTAGTGGGGATTCACTACCAGCTATTCAGCAGACAGCCAGACAGACGCTAGTGGGGATTCACTACCAGCTATTCAGCAGACAGCCAGACAGACGCTAGTGGGGATTCACTACCAGCTATTCAGCAGACAGCCAGACAGACGCTAGTGGGGATTCACTACCAGCTATTCAGCAGACAGCCAGACAGACGCTAGTGGGGATTCACTACCAGCTATTCAGCAGACAGCCAGACAGACGCTAGTGGGGATTCACTACCAGCTATTCAGCAGACAGCCAGACAGACGCTAGTGGGGATTCACTACCAGCTATTCTGTTAATTAACGCCTCCATCACACCGACAGTATCACTGCATTTTGGTCCACCAGAAGTACATTCATTTCCAATGAAAAGCTGCGTTTGTCCTGCAGCATTGCCGTGGCAGTTGCAGTGCGTTCTGTGTGATGCGTTGGATTTATAGAACTTAATCAAACTTATGCATCAAACTGTATGTGTAGTCGGCTGGACAGAAACGGTAGCAGAAAGGTGTTGAACTTTTGTTACCCACATATCCAGATGATGCTGCGTAACATTTTGCGCAATGACTCTGTCGGTGTGACCGAGGCGCCAGAACAAGTGACATTTCCCTGTCTCTCTGGCTGTTCTTATCGTTACCAGTACTATGTGTCTGTCTGGCTGTTCTTATCGTTACCAGTACTATGTGTCTCTCTGACTGTTCTTATCGTTACCAGTACTATGTGTCTGTCTGGCTGTTCTTATTGTTACCAGTACTATGTGTCTCTGGCTGTTCTTATCGTTACCAGTACTATGTGTCTCTGGCTGTTCTTATCGTTACCAGTACTATGTGTCTCTCTGGCTGTTCTTATCGTTACCAGTACTATGTATCTCTCTGGCTGTTCTTATCGTTACCAGTACTATGTGTCTCTCTGGCTGTTCTTATCGTTACCAGTACTATGTGTCTCTCTGGCTGTTCTTATCGTTACCAGTACTATGTGTCTCTCTGTACAGAGTATTAAACAGGATATTAAAAAGCTCTTTAATGTTTAGCACCACAGCTACATCTGACATGATATTACTTCGGCTTTTTCCCAATGCCTAATATGGACATGATTTTTACTCAAACAACAATTACAGTGTTTGAAGCGAGCAAGACAAAGCCCTCTCTCTGGATACCAGTCTGTTAGATGACCAAATGTGAGCAGTTGAAAACAACAACAACATAGGGGGCTTTGTTTCGAAAATGTCTCTGTTTCAAACTGTCAACTGGTAGGCTTAAGCTATGTACTGATGCTGTCAGCCTTTACAGTTAGCGCCTAAAGCTACTGCTAGATACAGACACACTCTTGTCATTAACCACAAACAGACCCCTGCAAACACACACACTGAGATAGATAGAGTCACACAGGAAGAACTGATACTGGTTGAAATAGGGAACAACAAACCAATGAGGAGGCAACGCTAATGAAGAATGGTTGCCTCGACACCTCCGAGAACACAATATGTCCGTGTCCCAAATGGCACCCTATTCCCTACATTGTTGTGCACTACCCTGCCCTGGTCAGAAGTTATGCACTAAATAGGGAATAGGGTGCCATTTGGGACGCATTCTAGTTTTGACCACAAGACTGTTGTTCTCAGTCTGAGTGGAGTGTGTAGCTACACTGTGTGTGTGCGTGCATGCGTGCGTGCGTGCATGTGTGTGTGTGTGTAGCTACGCAGCAGAGTTAGACCACAACCAGCCTGGTCAGAAAGAACCACACAGACAGGACTCGTAGCAGGCAGGCAGGCAGGCAGGCAGGCAATCACCGAGGTTGAGACAGTACTCTAAAACCCACAGATGGGTGTAGGGGCGGTGAGTCCTCATCAAGCCCCTTGATGAGGACTCACCGCTGGCCTACATAGGCTGGATAGTGGGTAAAGATATCTGAGGCTGCTGTACTTTCTCATACATTGAGGCACATACAGATGGTCAAAGCTAAACAGTTTTTAGAGTACTCTCTATCCCGGAAATGCAGATGTTAGTTCATTTACAATCAAGTAGAGACGACATTATAATGATAAGTCCCTTTACTGCGGCGCTGCCCTTTAACACAGCATATCTTCCCCCATTGTCATCCTCGCTCACTATCATTTCATTTTTTAAACGTCAATATATTTGGATGTGGTCGTCCATGAACAGCTGGCAGACAGATAACAGGTCACAGTGAATGGCTGCGTTTGGCTCCCCGGATCCAGAAGGAGAGGACAGCAGAGAGGGTCACCTCCATGACCAACACACAGAGCATCAGCACCTCCAGCTGTTACAGAAACACAAACAGGCATAAGAAAAGTGTCAGGGACAGACCTTCATCAAGCAGGATGCTGCCACATCCCATTACTACACTACGGCAACTTTGATGAGAAAAAAACTATCTACTTTTAGAACAAATTACCTTTATATGATGTTGAACATTGGGATTCCAGGTAGGCATGTCCATGCCCAAGTCAACGCATATCAACACTCCTCCAACTACTGCTACGACCATGCTGCCGATGTTGACACACAGGCAGACCTACCGGTTCATAAGACAGAGTGTTACATGGATCTTCTACTATCGGCTAAAGTGTGTTAACATGAAATAAAACTCATCAAAGCCAAGGATTCAATCAAGGTTTGTAGTAAATCTAGTCTAATTTAAACATGAATATCAGAACAGTCAATGTATTAACAAATGTTTTCATCTTTAATCAATTAAAAGATTTAACTCCTTGCTGATCTGTTGTTTTTTAGTTTGTAATTTTGTCTGTATCCCAATGTACATTTTATGGTGTAAAGGTTTTCTAATCTAAACTAATCTATTTTAATCTAATCTACCCAGGGGGCAAAACTGGTTCCAATGCAGGCGATTATGACGTTAATCTGGTTGTAGTTCAACCTGTTTTGCCCGCTGGGTATTTCTGCATTTGACTCACAGGTAAAACTATTGACTCACAGGTAAAACTATTGACTCACAGGTAAAACTATTGACTCACAGGTAAAACTATTGACTCACAGGTAAAACTATTGACTCACAGGTAAAACTATTGACTCACAGGTAAAACTATTGACTCACAGGTAAAACTATTGACTCACAGGTAAAACTATTGACTCACAGGTAAAACTATTGACTCACAGGTAAAACTATTGACTCACAGGTAAAACTATTGACTCACAGGTAAAACTATTGACTCACAGGTAATAGTCTGGGGAATTTGAACAACAGGTTGGATAACAACCCAGCGATGAAGAACTGAGGAGAGAGAAGAGAGAGAAAAGAAGGATCACATTTAATGGTCCTCACATTGACAGCAATTATCAATAGGTTTTATAAGTGCGCTAATCAATATTTTACTATTGCTTAATGAACAGAAATTTAGCTGAACAGTTTTTTACTAATTGATTTGACTTAATTGCTTAAATTATAATTTAGTGATAGTTACATGATCAGTATATTATACACTGAAATGAGAATATGACATTCAGAATTTCGTGTAAAACATATTCACCCTTAAATTACAGTCAATGCTATTGAATTGTGGGTAAAAAACAATATATGCATCCAACAAGCTGTGAATTTGACACCAGAGGAGTACTCTTGAAAACCTTCATCAGAAGACTTTCAGTATTTCCAAAGGGATCCTCGACGTTTAAACAAATAAGATGTAGCGATTAAAAGACAATGCTACCGCTACTCACTAGTAGTCCCGTGAAGGGCGCCACTCTGAACGTGGTTAAAAGGGACTGGCTCGCATCCCGAGTGGCAGCAAACACAACTCCTACTGCAACACTGAGTAGACCGCTCGTCATCTGCAAAGACTGTTGCAAACACAAACCCTCACAAATTAACCTTTGAAAATGATCATCCATAAATATATTTTCTGTGAAATGCATCACTAGAAGCAAGACCAGTCTAACTAAACATACACTTCTTTAAATTCATATATATTAATATATTTATATAGTTACACAGTCCTGTCATATATTTATATAGTTACACAGTCCTGTCATATATTTATATAGTTACACAGTCCTGTCATATATTTATATAGTTACACAGTCCTGTCATATATGTATATAGTTACACAGTCCTGTCATATATGTATATAGTTACACAGTCCTGTCATATATGTATATAGTTACACAGTCCTGTCATATATTTATATAGTTACACAGCCCTGTCATATATTTATATAGTTACACAGTCCTGTCATATATTTATATAGTTACACAGTCCTGTCATATATTTATATAGTTACACAGTCCTGTCATATATTTATATAGTTACACAGTCCTGTCATATATGTATATAGTTACACAGTCCTGTCATATATGTATATAGTTACACAGTCCTGTCATATATTTATATAGTTACACAGCCCTGTCATATATTTATATAGTTAACTGTTACACAGCCCTGTCATATATTTACATAGTTAACTGTTACACAGTCCTGTCATATATTTACATAGTTAACTGTTACACAGCCCTGTCATATATTTACATAGTTAACTGTTACACAGCCCTGTCATATATTTATATAGTTAGCTGTTACACAGCCCTGTCATATATTTATATAGTTAACTGTTACACAGTCCTGTAATATATTTATATAGTTAACTGTTACACAGTCCTGTCATATATTTATATAGTTACACAGTCCTGTCATATATTTATATAGTTAACTGTTACACAGTCCTGTAATATATTTATATAGTTACACAGTCCTGTCATATATTTATATAGTTACACAGTCCTGTCATATATTTATATAGTTAACTGTTACACAGTCCTGTCATATATTTATATAGTTACACAGTCCTGTCATATATTTATATAGTTACACAGTCCTGTCATATATTTATATAGTTAACTGTTACACAGTCCTGTCATATATTTATATAGTTACACAGTCCTGTCATATATTTATATAGTTAACTGTTACACAGCCCTGTCATATATTTACATAGTTAACTGTTACACAGCCCTGTCATATATTTATATAGTTAGCTGTTACACAGCCCTGTCATATATTTATATAGTTAACTGTTACACAGTCCTGTAATATATTTATATAGTTAACTGTTACACAGTCCTGTCATATATTTATATAGTTACACAGTCCTGTCATATATTTACATAGTTAACTGTTACACAGTCCTGTCATATATTTATATAGTTAACTGTTACACAGCCCTGTCATATATTTATATAGTTAACTGTTACACAGCCCTGTAATATATTTATATAGTTACACAGTCCTGTCATATATTTATATAGTTAACTGTTACACAGCCCTGTCATATATTTATATAGTTAACTGTTACACAGCCCTGTAATATATTTATATAGTTAACTGTTACACAGCCCTGTCATATATTTATATAGTTAACTGTTACACAGTCCTGTAATATATTTATATAGTTAACTGTTACACAGTCCTGTCATATATTTATATAGTTACACAGTCCTGTCATATATTTATATAGTTAACTGTTACACAGTCCTGTAATATATTTATATAGTTACACAGTCCTGTCATATATTTATATAGTTACACAGTCCTGTCATATATTTATATAGTTAACTGTTACACAGTCCTGTCATATATTTATATAGTTACACAGTCCTGTCATATATTTATATAGTTACACAGTCCTGTCATATATTTATATAGTTAACTGTTACACAGTCCTGTCATATATTTATATAGTTACACAGTCCTGTCATATATTTATATAGTTAGCTGTTACACAGTCCTGTAATATATTTATATAGTTACACAGTCCTGTCATATATTTATATAGTTACACAGTCCTGTCATATATTTATATAGTTAACTGTTACACAGTCCTGTCATATATTTATATAGTTACACAGTCCTGTAATATATTTATATAGTTAACTGTTACACAGTCCTGTCATATATTTATATAGTTACACAGTCCTGTCATATATTTATATAGTTAACTGTTACACAGTCCTGTCATATATTTATATAGTTACACAGTCCTGTCATATATTTATATAGTTAACTGTTACACAGTCCTGTCATATATTTATATAGTTACACAGTCCTGTCATATATTTATATAGTTAACTGTTACACAGCCCTGTCATATATTTATATAGTTACACAGTCCTGTCATATATTTATATAGTTACACAGTCCTGTCATATATTTATATAGTTACACAGTCCTGTCATATATTTATATAGTTACACAGCCCTGTCATATATTTATATAGTTAACTGTTACACAGCCCTGTCATATATTTACATAGTTAACTGTTACACAGTCCTGTCATATATTTACATAGTTAACTGTTACACAGCCCTGTCATATATTTACATAGTTAACTGTTACACAGCCCTGTCATATATTTATATAGTTAGCTGTTACACAGCCCTGTCATATATTTATATAGTTAACTGTTACACAGTCCTGTAATATATTTATATAGTTAACTGTTACACAGCCCTGTCATATATTTACATAGTTAACTGTTACACAGTCCTGTCATATATTTACATAGTTAACTGTTACACAGCCGTGTCATATATTTACATAGTTAACTGTTACACAGCCCTGTCATATATTTATATAGTTAGCTGTTACACAGCCCTGTCATATATTTATATAGTTAACTGTTACACAGTCCTGTAATATATTTATATAGTTAACTGTTACACAGTCCTGTCATATATTTACATAGTTAACTGTTACACAGCCCTGTCATATATTTACATAGTTAACTGTTACACAGCCCTGTCATATATTTACATAGTTAACTGTTACACAGTCCTGTCATATATTTACATAGTTAACTGTTACACAGCCCTGTCATATATTTACATAGTTAACTGTTACACAGTCCTGTCATATATTTATATAGTTAACTGTTACACAGCCCTGTCATATATTTATATAGTTAACTGTTACACAGCCCTGTAATATATTTATATAGTTACACAGTCCTGTCATATATTTATATAGTTAACTGTTACACAGCCCTGTCATATATTTATATAGTTAACTGTTACACAGCCCTGTAATATATTTATATAGTTAACTGTTACACAGCCCTGTCATATATTTATATAGTTAACTGTTACACAGTCCTGTCATATATTTATATAGTTACACAGTCCTGTCATATATTTATATAGTTAACTGTTACACAGTCCTGTCATATATTTATATAGTTACACAGCCCTGTCATATATTTATATAGTTAGCTGTTACACAGTCCTGTCATATATTTATATAGTTAACTGTTACACAGTCCTGTCATATATTTATATAGTTACACAGTCCTGTCATATATTTATATAGTTAACTGTTACACAGTCCTGTCATATATTTATATAGTTAACTGTTACACAGTCCTGTCATATATTTATATAGTTACACAGTCCTGTCATATATTTATATAGTTAACTGTTACACAGTCCTGTCATATATTTATATAGTTAACTGTTACACAGTCCTGTAATATATTTATATAGTTACACAGTCCTGTCATATATTTATATAGTTAACTGTTACACAGTCCTGTCATATATTTATATAGTTAACTGTTACACAGTCCTGTAATATATTTATATAGTTACACAGTCCTGTCATATATTTATATAGTTAACTGTTACACAGTCCTGTCATATATTTATATAGTTAACTGTTACACAGTCCTGTAATATATTTATATAGTTACACAGTCCTGTCATATATTTATATAGTTAACTGTTACACAGTCCTGTCATATATTTATATAGTTACACAGTCCTGTCATATATTTATATAGTTACACAGTCCTGTCATATATTTATATAGTTACACAGTCCTGTCATATATTTATATAGTTAACTGTTACACAGTCCTGTCATATATTTATATAGTTACACAGTCCTGTCATATATTTATATAGTTAGCTGTTACACAGTCCTGTAATATATTTATATAGTTACACAGTCCTGTCATATATTTATATAGTTACACAGTCCTGTCATATATTTATATAGTTAACTGTTACACAGTCCTGTCATATATTTATATAGTTACACAGTCCTGTAATATATTTATATAGTTAACTGTTACACAGTCCTGTCATATATTTATATAGTTACACAGTCCTGTCATATATTTATATAGTTAACTGTTACACAGTCCTGTCATATATTTATATAGTTACACAGTCCTGTCATATATTTATATAGTTAACTGTTACACAGTCCTGTCATATATTTATATAGTTACACAGTCCTGTCATATATTTATATAGTTAACTGTTACACAGCCCTGTCATATATTTATATAGTTACACAGTCCTGTCATATATTTATATAGTTACACAGTCCTGTCATATATTTATATAGTTACACAGTCCTGTCATATATTTATATAGTTACACAGCCCTGTCATATATTTATATAGTTAACTGTTACACAGCCCTGTCATATATTTACATAGTTAACTGTTACACAGTCCTGTCATATATTTACATAGTTAACTGTTACACAGCCCTGTCATATATTTACATAGTTAACTGTTACACAGCCCTGTCATATATTTATATAGTTAGCTGTTACACAGCCCTGTCATATATTTATATAGTTAACTGTTACACAGTCCTGTAATATATTTATATAGTTAACTGTTACACAGCCCTGTCATATATTTACATAGTTAACTGTTACACAGTCCTGTCATATATTTACATAGTTAACTGTTACACAGCCGTGTCATATATTTACATAGTTAACTGTTACACAGCCCTGTCATATATTTATATAGTTAGCTGTTACACAGCCCTGTCATATATTTATATAGTTAACTGTTACACAGTCCTGTAATATATTTATATAGTTAACTGTTACACAGTCCTGTCATATATTTACATAGTTAACTGTTACACAGCCCTGTCATATATTTACATAGTTAACTGTTACACAGCCCTGTCATATATTTACATAGTTAACTGTTACACAGTCCTGTCATATATTTACATAGTTAACTGTTACACAGCCCTGTCATATATTTACATAGTTAACTGTTACACAGTCCTGTCATATATTTATATAGTTAACTGTTACACAGCCCTGTCATATATTTATATAGTTAACTGTTACACAGCCCTGTAATATATTTATATAGTTACACAGTCCTGTCATATATTTATATAGTTAACTGTTACACAGCCCTGTCATATATTTATATAGTTAACTGTTACACAGCCCTGTAATATATTTATATAGTTAACTGTTACACAGCCCTGTCATATATTTATATAGTTAACTGTTACACAGTCCTGTCATATATTTATATAGTTACACAGTCCTGTCATATATTTATATAGTTAACTGTTACACAGTCCTGTCATATATTTATATAGTTACACAGCCCTGTCATATATTTATATAGTTAGCTGTTACACAGTCCTGTCATATATTTATATAGTTAACTGTTACACAGTCCTGTCATATATTTATATAGTTACACAGTCCTGTCATATATTTATATAGTTAACTGTTACACAGTCCTGTCATATATTTATATAGTTAACTGTTACACAGTCCTGTCATATATTTATATAGTTACACAGTCCTGTCATATATTTATATAGTTAACTGTTACACAGTCCTGTCATATATTTATATAGTTAACTGTTACACAGTCCTGTAATATATTTATATAGTTACACAGTCCTGTCATATATTTATATAGTTAACTGTTACACAGTCCTGTCATATATTTATATAGTTAACTGTTACACAGTCCTGTAATATATTTATATAGTTACACAGTCCTGTCATATATTTATATAGTTAACTGTTACACAGTCCTGTCATATATTTATATAGTTAACTGTTACACAGTCCTGTAATATATTTATATAGTTACACAGTCCTGTCATATATTTATATAGTTAACTGTTACACAGTCCTGTCATATATTTATATAGTTACACAGTCCTGTCATATATTTATATAGTTACACAGTCCTGTCATATATTTATATAGTTAGCTGTTACACAGTCCTGTCATATATTTATATAGTTACACAGTCCTGTCATATATTTATATAGTTACACAATCCTGTCATATATTTATATAGTTAGCTGTTACACAGTCCTGTCATATATTTATATAGTTACACAGTCCTGTCATATATTTATATAGTTACACAGTCCTGTCATATATTTACATAGTTACACAGTCCTGTCATATATTTATATAGTTAACTGTTACACAGTCCTGTCATATATTTATATAGTTAACTGTTACACAGTCCTGTCATATATTTACATAGTTACACAGTCCTGTCATATATTTATATAGTTAACTGTTACACAGTCCTGTCATATATTTACATGTTACACAGTCCTGTCATATATTTATATAGTTACACAGTCCTGTCATATATTTATATAGTTACACAGTCCTGTCATATATTTATATAGTTACACAGTCCTGTCATATATTTACATAGTTAACTGTTACACAGTCCTGTCATATATTTACATAGTTACACAGTCCTGTCATATATTTACATAGTTACACAGTCCTGTCATATATTTATATAGTTACACAGTCCTGTCATATATTTATATAGTTACACAGTCCTGTCATATATTTATATAGTTAACTGTTACACAGTCCTGTCATATATTTATATAGTTACACAGTCCTGTCATATATTTATATAGTTAACTGTTACACAGTCCTGTCATATATTTATATAGTTACACAGTCCTGTCATATATTTATATAGTTAACTGTTACACAGTCCTGTCATATATTTATATAGTTACACAGTCCTGTCATATATTTATATAGTTAGCTGTTACACAGTCCTGTCATATATTTATATAGTTACACAGTCCTGTCATATATTTATATAGTTAACTGTTACACAGTCCTGTCATATATTTATATAGTTACACAGTCCTGTCATATATTTATATAGTTAACTGTTACACAGTCCTGTCATATATTTATATAGTTACACAGTCCTGTCATATATTTATATAGTTGACTGTTACACAGTCCTGTCATATATTTATATAGTTAACTGTTACACAGTCCTGTAATATATTTATATAGTTACACAGTCCTGTCATATACTTATATAGTTACACAGTCCTGTCATATATTTATATAGTTACACAGTCCTGTCATATATTTATATAGTTACACAGTCCTGTCATATATTTATATAGTTAGCTGTTACACAGTCCTGTCATATATTTATATAGTTACACAGTCCTGTCATATATTTATATAGTTACACAGTCCTGTCATATATTTATATAGTTAACTGTTACACAGTCCTGTCATATATGTATATAGTTACACAGTCCTGTCATATATTTATATAGTTAACTGTTACACAGTCCTGTCATATATTTATATAGTTACACAGTCCTGTCATATATTTATATAGTTAACTGTTACACAGTCCTGTCATATATTTATATAGTTACACAGTCCTGTCATATATTTATATAGTTAACTGTTACACAGTTCTGTCATATATTTATATAGTTACACAGTCCTGTCATATATTTATATAGTTAACTGTTACACAGTCCTGTCATATATTTATATAGTTAGCTGTTACACAGTCCTGTCATATATTTACATAGTTAACTGTTACACAGTCCTGTCATATATTTACATAGTTAGCTGTTACACAGTCCTGTCATATATTTATATAGTTAGCTGTTACACAGTCCTGTCATATATTTACATAGTTAACTGTTACACAGTCCTGTCATATATTTACATAGTTAGCTGTTACACAGTCCTGTCATATATTTATATAGTTACACAGTCCTGTCATATATTTATATAGTTACACAGTCCTTTCATATATTTATATAGTTAACTGTTACACAGTCCTGTCATATATTTATATAGTTACACAGTCCTGTCATATATTTATATAGTTAACTGTTACACAGTCCTGTAATATATTTATATAGTTACACAGTCCTGTCATATATTTATATAGTTAACTGTTACACAGTCCTGTCATATATGTATATAGTTAGCTGTTACACAGTCCTGTCATATATTTACATAGTTAACTGTTACACAGTCCTGTCATATATTTACATAGTTAGCTGTTACACAGTCCTGTCATATATTTATATAGTTAGCTGTTACACAGTCCTGTCATATATTTACATAGTTAACTGTTACACAGTCCTGTCATATATTTACATAGTTAGCTGTTACACAGTCCTGTCATATATTTATATAGTTAGCTGTTACACAGTCCTGTCATATATTTACATAGTTAACTGTTACACAGTCCTGTCATATATTTACATAGTTAGCTGTTACACAGTCCTGTCATATATTTATATAGTTACACAGTCCTGTCATATATTTATATAGTTACACAGTCCTTTCATATATTTATATAGTTAACTGTTACACAGTCCTGTCATATATTTATATAGTTACACAGTCCTGTCATATATTTATATAGTTAACTGTTACACAGTCCTGTAATATATTTATATAGTTACACAGTCCTGTCATATATTTATATAGTTAACTGTTACACAGTCCTGTCATATATTTATATAGTTACACAGTCCTGTCATATATTTATATAGTTACACAGTCCTGTCATATATTTACATAGTTAGCTGTTACACAGTCCTGTCATATATTTATATAGTTACACAGTCCTGTCATATATTTATATAGTTAACTGTTACACAGTCCTGTCATATATTTATATAGTTACACAGTCCTGTCATATATTTATATAGTTAACTGTTACACAGTCCTGTCATATATTTATATAGTTAGCTGTTACACAGTCCTGTCATATATTTATATAGTTAGCTGTTACACAGTCCTGTCATATATGTATATAGTTACACAGTCCTGTCATATATGTATATAGTTACACAGTCCTGTCATATATGTATATAGTTACACAGTCCTGTCATATATTTATATAGTTACACAGTCCTGTCATATATTTATATAGTTACACAGTCCTGTCATATATGTATATAGTTACACAGTCCTGTCATATATTTATATAGTTACACAGTCCTGTCATATATGTATATAGTTACACAGTCCTGTCATATATGTATATAGTTACACAGTCCTGTCATATATTTATATAGTTACACAGTCCTGTCATATATGTATATAGTTACACAGTCCTGTCATATATGTATATAGTTACACAGTCCTGTCATATATTTATATAGTTACACAGTCCTGTCATATATTTATATAGTTACACAGTCCTGTCATATATTTATATAGTTAGCTGTTACACAGTCCTGTCATATATTTATATAGTTACACAGTCCTGTCATATATGTATATAGTTACACAGTCCTGTCATATATGTATATAGTTACACAGTCCTGTCATATATTTATATAGTTACACAGTCCTGTCATATATTTATATAGTTACACAGTCCTGTCATATATTTATATAGTTAGCTGTTACACAGTCCTGTTATATATTTATATAGTTACACAGTCCTGTCATATATTTATATAGTTACACAGTCCTGTCATATATTTATATAGTTAGCTGTTACACAGTCCTGTCATATATGTATATAGTTACACAGTCCTGTCATATATGTATATAGTTACACAGTCCTGTCATATATTTATATAGTTACACAGTCCTGTCATATATGTATATAGTTACACAGTCCTGTCATATATGTATATAGTTACACAGTCCTGTCATATATGTATATAGTTACACAGTCCTGTCATATATGTATATAGTTACACAGTCCTGTCATATAAGTATATAGTTACACAGTCCTGTCATATATTTATATAGTTACACAGTCCTGTCATATATGTATATAGTTACACAGTCCTGTCATATATTTATATAGTTACACAGTCCTGTCATATATGTATATAGTTACACAGTCCTGTCATATATGTATATAGTTACACAGTCCTGTCATATATTTATATAGTTACACAGTCCTGTCATATATTTATATAGTTACACAGTCCTGTCATATATTTATATAGTTAGCTGTTACACAGTCCTGTCATATATTTATATAGTTACACAGTCCTGTCATATATTTATATAGTTAGCTGTTACACAGTCCTGTCATATATGTATATAGTTACACAGTCCTGTCATATATGTATATAGTTACACAGTCCTGTCATATATGTATATAGTTACACAGTCCTGTCATATATGTATATAGTTACACAGTCCTGTCATATATGTATATAGTTACACAGTCCTGTCATATATGTATATAGTTACACAGTCCTGTCATATATGTATATAGTTACACAGTCCTGTCATATATGTATATAGTTACACAGTCCTGTCATATATGTATATAGTTACACAGTCCTGTCATATATGTATATAGTTACACAGTCCTGTCATATATGTATATAGTTACACAGTCCTGTCATATATTTATATAGTTACACAGTCCTGTCATATATGTATATAGTTACACAGTCCTGTCATATATGTATATAGTTACACAGTCCTGTCATATATGTATATAGTTACACAGTCCTGTCATATATGTATATAGTTACACAGTCCTGTCATATATGTATATAGTTACACAGTCCTGTCATATATGTATATAGTTACACAGTCCTGTCATATATGTATATAGTTACACAGTCCTGTCATATATGTATATAGTTACACAGTCCTGTCATATATGTATATAGTTACACAGTCCTGTCATATATTTATGTAGTTACACAGTCCTGTCATATATTTATATAGTTACACAGTCCTGTCATATATGTATATAGTTACACAGTCCTGTCATATATTTATATAGTTACACAGTCCTGTCATATATGTATATAGTTACACAGTCCTGTCATATATGTATATAGTTACACAGTCCTGTCATATATGTATATAGTTACACAGTCCTGTCATATATGTATATAGTTACACAGTCCTGTCATATATGTATATAGTTACACAGTCCTGTCATATATGTATATAGTTACACAGTCCTGTCATATATGTATATAGTTACACAGTCCTGTCATATATGTATATAGTTACACAGTCCTGTCATATATGTATATAGTTACACAGTCCTGTCATATATGTATATAGTTACACAGTCCTGTCATATATGTATATAGTTACACAGTCCTGTCATATATGTATATAGTTACACAGTCCTGTCATATATGTATATAGTTACACAGTCCTGTCATATATGTATATAGTTACACAGTCCTGTCATATATGTATATAGTTACACAGTCCTGTCATATATGTATATAGTTACACAGTCCTGTCATATATGTATATAGTTACACAGTCCTGTCATATATGTATATAGTTACACAGTCCTGTCATATATGTATATAGTTACACAGTCCTGTCATATATGTATATAGTTACACAGTCCTGTCATATATGTATATAGTTACACAGTCCTGTCATATATGTATATAGTTACACAGTCCTGTCATATATGTATATAGTTACACAGTCCTGTCATATATGTATATAGTTACACAGTCCTGTCATATATGTATATAGTTACACAGTCCTGTCATATATGTATATAGTTACACAGTCCTGTCATATATGTATATAGTTACACAGTCCTGTCATATATGTATATAGTTACACAGTCCTGTCATATATGTATATAGTTACACAGTCCTGTCATATATGTATATAGTTACACAGTCCTGTCATATATGTATATAGTTACACAGTCCTGTCATATATGTATATAGTTACACAGTCCTGTCATATATGTATATAGTTACACAGTCCTGTCATATATGTATATAGTTACACAGTCCTGTCATATATGTATATAGTTACACAGTCCTGTCATATATGTATATAGTTACACAGTCCTGTCATATATGTATATAGTTACACAGTCCTGTCATATATGTATATAGTTACACAGTCCTGTCATATATGTATATAGTTACACAGTCCTGTCATATATGTATATAGTTACACAGTCCTGTCATATATGTATATAGTTACACAGTCTGTCTGTCAGTCCTGTCATATATGTATATAGTTACACAGTCCTGTCATATATGTATATAGTTACACAGTCCTGTCATATATGTATATAGTTACACAGTCCTGTCATATATGTATATAGTTACACAGTCCTGTCATATATGTATATAGTTACACAGTCCTGTCATATATGTATATAGTCACACAGTCCTGTCATATATGTATATAGTTACACAGTCCTGTCATATATGTATATAGTTACACAGTCCTGTCATATATGTATATAGTTACACAGTCCTGTCATATATGTATATAGTTACACAGTCCTGTCATATATGTATATAGTTACACAGTCCTGTCATATATGTATATAGTTACACAGTCCTGTCATATATGTATATAGTTACACAGTCCTGTCATATATGTATATAGTTACACAGTCCTGTCATATATGTATATAGTTACACAGTCCTGTCATATATGTATATAGTTACACAGTCCTGTCATATATGTATATAGTTACACAGTCCTGTCATATATGTATATAGTTACACAGTCCTGTCATATATTTAATGTATTTTAAAACATTTACGTTTGGGTCTGGTAGTTATTTATTGTTAGTTGTTGTTAGTTATTGACATTTAATGACGAAAGATGCTCTAAAAAAGGTAAGAGAATTTCTGTGAAAATGTTTCATTTAAACAGTGTCATTACATCTCTTTCCTGCTCACAGTGTATTATACAGGACTTACATGATAAGGTATTTAAATATCTCAGTGTATAATACAGGACTGACATGATAAGGTATTTAAATATCACAGTGTATAATACATGACTGACATGATAAGGTATTTAAATATCACAGTGTATATTACATGATCAGGTATTTAAATATCACAGTGTATAATACATGATAAGGTATTTAAATATCACATTGTATAATACAGGACTTACATGATAACGTATTTAAATATCACAGTGTATAATACATGATAAGGTATTTAAATATCTCAGTGTATAATACATGATAAGGTATTTAAATATCACAGTGTATAATACATGATAAGGTATTTAAATATCACAGTGTATAATACATGACTGACATGATAAGGTATTTAAATATCTCAGTGTATAATACAGGACTTAAATGATAAGGTATTTAAATATCACAGTGTATATTACATGACTGACACGATAAGGTATTTAAATATCTCAGTGTATAATACAGGACTTACATGATAAGGTATTTAAATATCTCAGTGTATAATACATTACTGACATGATAAGGTATTTAAATATCACAGTGTATAATACATTACTGACATGATAAGGTATTTAAATATCTCAGTGTATAATACATGATTGACATGATAAGGTATTTAAATATCTCAGTGTATAATACATGATAAGGTATTTAAATATCTCAGTGTATTATACAGGACTGACATGATAAGGTATTTAAATATCACAGTGTATAATACATGATAAGGTATTTAAATATCTCAGTGTATAATACATTATCAGGTATTTAATTATCTCAGTGTATAATACATGATAAGGTATTTAAATATCTCAGTGTATAATACAGGACTTAAATGATAAGGTATTTAAATATCACAGTGTATAATACATGACTGACATGATAAGGTATTTAAATATCTCAGTGTATTATACAGGACTGACATGATAAGGTATTTAAATATCACAGTGTATAATACATGATAAGGTATTTAAATATCTCAGTGTATAATACATTATCAGGTATTTAAATATCACAGTGTATAATACAGGACTTAAATGATAAGGTATTTAAATATCACAGTGTATAATACAGGACTTAAATGATAAGGTATTTAAATATCACAGTGTATAATACATGACTGACATGATAAGGTATTTAAATATCACACAGGTCCAACTATGGGGAACTATGGGGACTAAACTATCCATAAACTTGAGATGGGCATTCATGCACGTCTGGAACCATGAGAACTCACGAGACAGTATACATTATATTAAAATAAAAAGGTTTGGTTAACAGTTCCCCATTCAAAAGAGACTTTCACACTTCTCTCATGAACAAACATACCAATAATTGCATTAGTTCCTCTTAGAAATTCCCCTCACTGTGCATGTCCACTTAACATGTAACAGAGACACTGTAAAGGCCTGTCTCTGAGTCGTACCAATAGACATAGCCATAGGAAGTAGGGGTGCTGAGGGTGTTGCAGTACCCCTTAAAAACTCGGAATAATAAATAAAATACAATTTTTTTATTTTTTTTATTATGTATATGTACTGTACGTATATGTAGAAAATAGTAAAAAATGAAGAAAAACCCTTGAATGAGAAGGTGTGTCCAAACTTTTGACTGATACTGTATATATACAGTATGTACACTACCGGTCCAAAGTTTTAGAACACCTACTCATTCAAGGGTTTTTCTTCATTTTTACTGTCTCCTACGTTGGGTCAAAGGACAGATTTCCACCGGTCTAATGTCCATTGCTCGTGTTTCTTGGCCCAAGCAAGTCTCTTCTTATTGGTGTCCTTTAGTAGTGGTTTCTTTGCAGCCATTCGACCATGAAGGCCTGATTCACACAGTCTCCTCTGAACAGTTGATGTTGAGATGTGTCTGTTACTTGAACTCTGTGAAGCATTTATTTGGGCTGCAATTTCTGAGGCTGGTAACTCTAATGAACTTATCCTCTGCAGCAGAGGTAACTCGGAGTCTTCCATTCCTGTGTTGGTCCTCATGAGAGCCAGTTTTTGCGACTGCACTTGAAGAAACTTTCAAAGTTCTTGAAATTTTCTGGATTGACTGACCTTCATGTCTTAAAGTAATGATGGACTGTCGTTTCTCTCTGTTTATTTGAGGGTTCTTGCCATAATATGGACTTGGTCTTTCACCAAATAGGGCTGTCTTCTGTATACCACCTCTACCTTGTCACAACACAACTGAGTGGCTGAAACGCATTATGAAGGAAAGAAATTCCACAAATTAACTTTTAAGAAGGCACACCTGTTAATTGAAATGCATTCCAGGTGACTACCTCATGAAGCTGGTTGAGAGAATGCCAAGAGTGTGCAAAGCTTTCATCAAGGCAAAGGGTGGCTACTTTCAAGAATGTAAAATATATTTTGATTTGTTTAACACTTTTTTGGTTACTACGTGACATATGTGCTATTATTATACAATGTGGAAAATAGTAAAAATAAAGAAAAACCCTTGAATGAGTAGGTGTTCTTAATCTTCTGACCGGTAGTGCATATATTTTTAAAAATCACAGAATTAGCGCTGGGCCTTTACTAGTCCTGTAGTTGGTGAAAAAGTGACAGCACCCCCACCCTCAAACTACTCCCACGGCTATGCCCAGAGATTATATTGAGCTCTTAGTATCTATGCCCATGGACAAAGAGCATAAGATTATATTGAGCTCTTAGTATCTATGCCCATGGACAAAGAGCATAAGATTATATTGAGCTCTTAGTATCTATACTCATAGATAAAGAGCAGTATAATATGGTGTTATATTGAGCTCCTAGTATCTATGGTCGTAGATAAAGAGCATGAGATTATATTGAGCTCCTAGTATCTATGGTCATAGATAAAGAGCAGTATAATATGGTGTTATATTGAGCTCCTAGTATCTATGGTCGTAGATAAAGAGCATGAGATTATATTGAGCTCCTAGTATCTATGGTCATAGATAAAGAGCAGTATAATATGGTGTTATATTGAGCTCCTAGTATCTATGGTCGTAGATAAAGAGCAGTATAATATGGTGTTATATTGAGCTCCTAGTATCTATGGTCGTAGATAAAGAGCAGTATAATATGGTGTTATATTGAGCTCCTAGTATCTATGGTCGTAGATAAAGAGCATGAGATTATATTGAGCTCTTAGTGTCTATGGTCGTACCCCCAACACAGCAGGCTGCTTCAGCAACAGGTCATGGAGTGGTCCTTTGGGAGCAGGCATTAGTTCAGTTGCTTGGTAATACTTGATCAGTAGTTCTCCTCTCTGCTCCCCGGCCTCCTCGTACTCCTGCTCCTCATATTCAGGACCCAGGATGTCCATAGGGATGTCTGCACAAGCCATGCCGTCTCAGTCACAATACCTGTGGGAATATGATGAGTATAAACTTGTGAAGTTATAATGCAATCATAACAGTTTGATATATATATATATATACACTGTATACCCTTCATCTATTTCTTTAATTGCAACAATCATAATAATTATCATCCAATGTATTATTGTCTAAAATAGTCCTGATCATGTTTTTATCTCCTGAATTCATCATCATCATCATCATCATCATCAACATCAACATCATCATCAACATCAACATCAACATCACCATCATCAACATCAACATCATCATCATCATCATCATCATCATCATCAACAGCATCATCAACATCATCATCATCATCATCATCAACATCATCATCATCATCAACATCATCATCACCATCAATATCTTATCAAAACAGTCATTATAGCCTACATTTAGCTTGAAACTGTTGTGAGAGAAATGCGAGTGTCTCGCCTACTTTTACATATAGGATCATTAACATGAAATATTGACAACTGCATTCATATGATATACATTTACATTAAAACTATCACTATTATTATAATGACATTTCTCACATTCACACTCACCAGAGTTGATTTAATGCTCGTACTGTTGTCCCCTAAAAAATATGCACTTGAAGTGCCTTCTTCAGCATCACTGTGCCTGCGCCCTGTAATGGTTGGCTTCTCACCATTTCCTCTATTGACGTGGAGGAAGCTCTTCTAAACTGTTGACCACAATGGCCACCCTATCATATGAGATATCTGCTGATTTAAAGACAAGAGGCGCCACGTCCTCCAATTGTTAAAACCACATGTGCTGTTAGTTTCAGGTGATGAGAGAGATGGTGTGAAGCGCTCAGAAACACACTACAACACTTAATGAACTGTGTTGTATGTATACTGTTCAGTTTCTGAAGAAGTTTTCCACCCGTGAATTCAGTTCACCTTGTACCCGGAGCTCATCCACTCAGCTTTAGTGTTTTCAACAAACAGAATTTCTCTCAGTGCTCTCTCTCTCTGGTTCTCTCTCTCTCTCCCTCTCTGGTTCTCTCTCTCTCTCTGGTTCTCTCTCTCCCTCCCTCTCTGGTTCTCTCTCTCTCTCTGGTTCTCTCTCTCTCTCCCTCTCTGGTCTCTCTCTCTCTCTGGATCTCTCTCTCTCTCCCCCCCTCTCTGGTTCTCTCTCTCTCTCCCTCTCTGGTTCTCTCTCTCTCTCTGGTTCTCTCTCTCTCTCCCTCTCTGGTTCTCTCTCTCTCTCTGGATCTCTCTCTCTCTCCCCCCCTCTCTGGTTCTCTCTCTCTCTCTGGATCTCTCTCTCTCTCTCTCTCTCCCTCTCTGGTTCTCTCTCTCTCTCTGGATCTCTCTCTCTCTCTCTCCCTCTCTGGTTCTCTCTCTCTCTCTGGATCTCTCTCTCTCTCCCCCCCTCTCTGGTTCTCTCTCTCTCTCTGGATCTCTCTCTCTCTCTGGATCTCTCTCTCTCTCTCTCTCTCCCTCTCTGGTTCTCTCTCTCTCTCTGGATCTCTCTCTCTCTCTCTCCCTCTCTGGTTCTCTCTCTCTCTCTGGTTCTCTCTCTCTCTCTGGTTCTCTCTCTCTTTCTCCCCCTCTCTGGTTCTCTCTTTCTCCCCCTCTCTGGTTCTCTCTCTCTCTCCCTCTCTGGTTCTCTCTCTCTCTCCCTCTCTGTCTCTCTCTCTCTCTCTCTCTCCCTCTCTGGTTCTCTCTCTCTCTCCCTCTCTGGTTCTCTCTCTCTCTCCCTCTCTGGTTCTCTCTCTCTCTCCCTCTCTGGTTCTCTCTCTCTCTCCCTCTCTGGTTCTCTCTTTCTCCCCCTCTCTGGTTCTCTCTCTCTCTCCCCCTCTCTCTCACTCTCCCTCTGGTTCTCTCTCTCATTCTCTCTCTCTCTCTTTCTCCCCCTCTCTGGTTCTCTCTCTCTCTCCCTCTCTGGTTCTCTCTCTCTCTTTCTCCCCCTCTCTGTCTCTCTCTCTCTCCCCCTCTCTGGTTCTCTCTCTCTCTCACTCTCCCTCTGGTTCTCTCTCTCATTCTCTCTCTCTCTCTCATTCTCTGTCTCTCTCTCTCTCTCTCTCTCTCCCTCTCTGGTTATCTCTCTCTCTCTCTCTCTCTCTCTCTCTCTCTCTCTCTCTGTGCATGTGTATGAAAATGTCTTTGTCCATCACTTACCAGACCAGCGCAGACGCCCTCCAAGTGTGACTTCCTCCATAAAGTTAGAAACGAACAGCGGCAGGTTTGTAAACTTCATGAAACCTTGTTCTGCTATTACCTTCCATTATTCATGACGTGTTTCCATTTAATTACAATGTCCATAGAGTTCTTACAACAGTTTATGGTTTATTTCAGCAACATTATTACGGTAGTTTTTATTGGTAACGTTACATTACAGTGTCCTCATCACATCAGTAGTGTTATTGTCTACATGATGTGTTAATAAATGGAAAGTTCATATTCAATCGTCTCCAGCACCACCCCAACATCAACATATGTGAAAATGGTGCGTTTCTATGTTCTGTAGTAAAAAAATATAGAGAAATATATGTGTTTCCAATGACATCATCATTGTGCATCGTGTGATTTTGACCAGTTGTGAGGAGGCATTGCCTACTAATGACCTATTAATGGTTTACTAATTATGTCATTGGAAGCACTTGTCTTCCTCTATATTCACTAAAGTAGTTTTTATTTTATTTTCTCCCTTTTAATGAAATGTATTGTTCCCAGGTAAATGAAGTACACATTTCAGTCAGATGAGTGCATGGTCATCACTATACCTCTGGGCAGTCTCAGAGATGCTCCGGAGGGCCAGCTGATGCCTGAGAACTTCCACTGTGTCTTCAAAGATGTCTATAAGGTCTTCCTCAAGGGTCAGCCTAAAGCTCTGGGGGTACGAATGGCAAACATGTTCCTATACAGCCGATTAGAAATGTACTTCAGGCTAATCTGTGGATGATTAAAATACATTCCTGATGAGCAGAAGTTATGTTGAACATTTGGTATATGTTCATGTAAGGGCCAGATTCCGGGATATTTTCTCATCTGTCTGATTACATCTTCTTCTTCTCGTTTTAGGCGGCTCAGCTCATTGCTGGAGTCCTTGTCTTGATTCTGGGTCTACTGAACAGCCCATTAGTTCTGATCTCCACCGTGCCCAGTGTCCTGGTAAGAACCACTGCAATCAGCCCACAAAGTAGTTTGTGTCATCATCAATTTTTGGAATAGACACATGTTGATACAGCCAATGTTGGACCAAAGCTTTGTGTCGTCTCTATCCGTTATTCTCTCCTGTCGTCAGTGTGCATTGTGTGTGAAGTGTGAACTCTACAATGAGGATAGTACATGTACTGTTGATTGAATTTGTCATCAGTCTCTCAAATAATGAAGGAACAAAAAAAACATCTTTGTTTTATAAAGTTTGTTGCTGCCGGAATGCTGACCTATGCTGCAGGTCATTCTCCAAATATGTGTGTGGTAAGTTCCAGCTGTACAAATATATCTACATTCAGTCATGGATCAAATATGAAATCATTGTAGATTATTATAAATTATTATGAAAATATTACACATCAAATATATCATAAACATGTTTTTCTCCACTACCAACAGACCAAACTGTCATTTTCCTTGAACATTGTCAGCTGTTTCTGGACAGTAGCTGCTGTTGTTCTCTGCACTGTCCCCAACTCTCACGGTTTCTACGGGGACCATCAAGAGGTTCCAGAGTTAATTACTTAATTTTTTGTTTATTACATTGAATTAATTAATTAGTATTGATTTGTTAATGAGGTGGAATAGTACAAGCATTGAAATTATACTGAATTGTTTGTTTGCTTAGCAATTATGTGTAAATGTTCTCCACAAACAAAATACTACACCACAGTAGCTTATCAACATAAAATGAAACCAGAAAAAATAATGTGTATTAAGTGTATTAAGTTACTATTCTCTTTGTCAGGTATTTTCTGGTATCAAATGGATGATTGTGGTTCTCCTGGTCATTGAACTGGTTGTTGCCATGGTGGCGATCTACTGGGAGAGTAAAGCAGTGTGCAGACAGCACTTCAACATTCTGGTGAGACTCTACTGTTTATTATAGTGACTGGGCTGAACATTCTGGTGAGACTCTACTGTTTATTATACTGACTGGGCTGAACATTCTGGTGAGACTCTACTGTTTATTATACTGACTGGGATGAACATTCTGGTGAGACTCTACTGTTTATTATACTGACTGGGCTGAACATTCTGGTGAGACTCTACTGTTTATTATACTGACTGGGATGAACATTCTGGTGAGACTCTACTGTTTATTATACTGACTGGGCTGAACATTCTGGTGAGACTCTACTGTTTATTATACTGACTGGGCTGAACATTCTGGTGAGACTCTACTGTTTATTATACTGACTGGGCTGAACATTCTGGTGAGACTCTACTGTTTATTATACTGACTGGGCTGAACATTCTGGTGAGACTCTACTGTTTATTATACTGACTGGGCTGAACATTCTGGTGAGACTCTACTGTTTATTATACTGACTGGGCTGAACATTCTGGTGAGACTCTACTGTTTATTATACTGACTGGGCTGAACATTCTGGTGAGACTCTACTGTTTATTATACTGACTGGGCTGAACATTCTGGTGAGACTCTACTGTTTATTATACTGACTGGGCTGAACATTCTGGTGAGACTCTACTGTTTATTATACTGACTGGGCTGAACATTCTGGTGAGACTCTACTGTTTATTATACTGACTGGGCTGAACATTCTGGTGAGACTCTACTGTTTATTATACTGACTGGGCTGAACATTCTGGTGAGACTCTACTGTTTATTATACTGACTGGGATGAACATTCTGGTGAGACTCTACTGTTTATTATACTGACTGGGCTGAACATTCTGGTGAGACTCTACTGTTTATTATACTGACTGGGCTGAACATTCTGGTGAGACTCTACTGTTTATTATACTGACTGGGCTGAACATTCTGGTGAGACTCTACTGTTTATTATACTGACTGGGCTGAACATTCTGGTGAGACTCTACTGTTTATTATACTGACTGGGCTGAACATTCTGGTGAGACTCTACTGTTTATTATACTGACTGGGCTGAACATTCTGGTGAGACTCTACTGTTTATTATACTGACTGGGCTGAACATTCTGGTGAGACTACTGTTTATTATACTGACTGGGATGAACATTCATGTGATATGTTATACATTTATTATGCTTATTATACTTTATTATTATTATACTTTATTATGTACATTTAATTAAATATATACTTATTTATCGCGACAAGTGTATTTACTGAGTGGGACACACTGCATAACTAAGCAACACATTCCTTGCAGGGCTCACTCAAAAAACAGACATGGGTCTCAAAGATAACTTCCTGTGTGGTTAAATAAATACATTTGCAATGTTTCTTTCTAGCCCATGGTCACCCTGAAGCAAGAGGTATGAACCTGAAGGACTGGCAGCAAACAACAAATAACTAAGTGAAATAATGATTCATCTTGTATGCCATTTGTTTTACTTGTGCCAATTCACAAGTCACAATTCACGGACCTCCCGGTCGCGGCCGGTTTACAACAGAGCCTGGGCGCGAACCCAGGGTCTCTGGTGGCACAGCTGGCGCTGCAGTACAGCGCCCTTAACCACTGCGCCACCCGGGAAAATAGTGATATTTTGACACTCTCTCAAAAGTGCAAATAAGGAAATGAAATACAGAATATAATTTAGAAATACGGGTTCTTCTACTGAGAAATAGTAATAACGTTGCATACATTTTTTTGTAGCAGTTTGTCAAAGAGAAAGCTAATTATCATGACAGATGTTTTACTTACAATTGCATTATGCAATATGACATTTGAAAATGTAGGTTATATTTTAATCTGACTTGTATCTGATTTAAATGAATTTAAACATGTATTGTTTAATGTCTTCTTGTTGTAACAATAGACCTGTAATTCCGTTCCTTCCTGGTCACATTGTCATGATAATACAGCTATATTTTATGCACCAAAGCGAACAGAATATTTTCTAACCAACTCTAGGATTTATTAAACTACAAATGATCACAAATGAATTGCAAGATCAAAAAATAAAAAGATATACCTCATTTTTAATTGAATATACAGTATATATTTTATGTTTTAAGGCATTTTATTTTGGTGAGACTGAGAAGTAAATTAGCTCTCAGAGAGGAACTATTTCTTTCGACATAATTGAGGTTTGTTTTAACAGAGGTCTAGGGTCTAGGCTTGATGTGCTGATGCTGTGTCACCTACACCACACTGCCCAGAATGGCGAATGAGAAGCACAACACTCAGGCCTCTGGGGAGTTAGCAGGGTGCATGTGAGGTTCCACAAAAGAGAAGTTTCAAAACAGCTCAAACCCCAACACATTGACTCTGTACCGGTACCCTTTGTGTTTAGCCTCGCTACTCTTACTTTACTGATGCTCTTTAATTATTTCTTACTTTTCTTTTCACTTATCTATTTTTTTCTTAACACTTTTTCTTAAAACGGCATTGTCTACATCAAATAAAATGTATTTATATAGCCCTTCGTACATCAGCTGATATAACAAAGTGCTGTACAGAAACCCAGCCTAAAACCCCAAACAGCAAGCAATGCAGGTGTAGAAGCACGAATACTTCTGTTGTATTTTTTCGCATGTGACAAATACAATTTGATTTGATGTTTGTAATTGTTAAGGACGGGGTAGCTTTTCAGGATACAAAATACATGGAATGGAGCTAAGCACAGGCAACATCCCAGAGCTAATCAGTAAAGTCAGAGCTAGTAGGGGAAAGTCAAGTGTTAGTTCACGAAAGCATTTTGGGGGGGCGGAGGGGGGGGGGGGGGGGGGTTCAGATGTTTTCAGAAGATGAGAAGGGACTCTGCTGTCCTAACTTCAAGGGGAAGCTGGTTCTACCATTGGGGTGCCAGGATAGAGAGGTGCTTTGACTGGGCTGAAACTATTTTGCCAGCAGCATACCACCCTGCGTACCATTGCTGGCTTGCTTCTGAAGCTAAGCAGGGTTGGTCCTGGGCAGTTCCTGGATGGGAGACCAGATGCTGCTGGAAGTGGTGTTGGAGGGCCAGTAGGAGGCACGTTTTCAGAAGATGAGAAGGGACTCTGCTGTCCTAACTTCAAGGGGAAGCTGGTTCTACCATTGGGGTGCCAGGATAGAGAGGTGCTTTGACTGGGCTGAAACTATTTTGCCAGCAGCATACCACCCTGCGTACCATTGCTGGCTTGCTTCTGAAGCTAAGCAGGGTTGGTCCTGGGCAGTTCCTGGATGGGAGACCAGATGCTGCTGGAAGTGGTGTTGGAGGGCCAGTAGGAGGCACGTTTTCAGAAGATGAGAAGGGACTCTGCTGTCCTAACTTCAAGGGGAAGCTGGTTCTACCATTGGGGTGCCAGGATAGAGAGGTGCTTTGACTGGGCTGAAACTATTTTGCCAGCAGCATACCACCCTGCGTACCATTGCTGGCTTGCTTCTGAAGCTAAGCAGGGTTGGTCCTGGGCAGTTCCTGGATGGGAGACCAGATGCTGCTGGAAGTGGTGTTGGAGGGCCAGTAGGAGGCACTTTTTCCTCTGGTCTAAAAAAATATCCCACTACCCTGTGTAGGGAGCTGTCTTTCAGATGTGAACTTAAACGGGTGTCCTGACTCTCTGAGGTCATTAAAGATCCCATGGCACTTATACTAAGAGTAGGGGTGTTAACCCCGGTGCCCTGGCTAAATTCCCAATCTGGCCCTCAAACCATCACAGTCACCTAATAATCCCCAGTTACAAATTGGCTCATTAATCCCCCTCCTCTCCCCTGTAACTATTCCCCAGGTCATTTCTGTAAATGAGAACATGTTCTCAGTCAATTTACCTGGTAAAATAACGGATAATTAATTTTTGTTTTGTTTCTGATAGGCTTTATCAAGCCCTAAAAGTCACCACTTGAGGGTGTCAGAGGCACAGAAATAGATAACATTAGGCTATGTGCAAAAATACCAGACTGTGAGGCAATAGAGTCATTATGATGTTTAGTTGGTAAACAAGAGACCATTAGTCCGGTTGACAGTAGACAGTAGTGATGGGGGAAATAATCGAAACAGGTACATATCAGGATATTCTTTTTGACAATATATCGTATCATTTTGACATTTTTGCAATATTATTTTTGCTCTTGTTGTCTGTACCTGCTCCAAAACTACAGTATTTATCCTTCATAGCTTGTTCTCCGTCTTCTTTTTAAACAGGGAGCCAGTTGGTTTTCAGCACTTTTATTTCCATGACTGATCAAAACGTGTTTTTCTCATGGATCTTTTTAATTTTAATTGTACCTTTATTTAACTAGGCAAGCCAGTTAAGAACACATTCTTATTTATGGGGACAGGGCAGGGCTCCAAATATATATGTATATTTAGGACAAAACACACATCAAGACAAGAGAGACAACACAACACTACTGTACAGAAAGAGATACCTAAGACAACAACATAGCAAGGCAGCAACACATGACAACACAGCATGGTAGCAACACAACATGACAACAACATGGTAGTAACACAACATGACAACAACATGGTAGCAACACAACATGACAACAACATGGTAGCAACACAACATGACAACAATATGGTAGCAACACAACATGACAACAATATGGTAGCAACACAACATTACAACAATATGGTAGCAACACAACATGACAAAAACATGGTAGCAACACAACATGACAACAATATGGTAGCAACACAACATGACAACAACATGGTAGCAACACAACATGACAACAACATGGTAGCAACACAACATGACAACAATATGGTAGCAACACAACATGACAACAACATGGTAGCAACACAACATGACAACAACATGGTAGCAACACAACTTGACAACAACATGGTAGCAACACAACATGACAACAACATGGTGGCAACACAACATGACAACAACATGGTAGCAACACAACATGACAACAACATGGTGGCAACACAACATGGTAGCAGCACAAAACATGGTACAGACATATTGTATCACAGACAACAGCATATGGTGAGCAATATGTTTGGTATGAAAATAAACAGAGAGAGTCACACATTCTATGTATAAATTCACAGTAATGTATTGGGTAAAACACCAACGTTTCTGCCTCACTGTGCCTTCTTCAGGGTGACCAAAACGTTGGTGTTTTACCCGATAAATGACTGGGAGTTTTATATATAGAGTGTGACTATCTTTCTTTGTTTTTATAGCTTACAGTTTCTTTGCACTTAGTCAGCACCTCTACACCAAATCATTGTTCTGGGTGTTCGCACCAAAGTTATCGTGATAATATCTAATCGTGACATCCCTGGCGATTCCCAGACTTAGTGGACAGTAGAATAACGTTGTTTTATTCCATTATGTTCTATTCTATTATTATAATGTCCATACTGATGGTTTTTCATACATTATGTGAAGCCCTTACAGAGAATGATAATGATATCCATTTTACTAATGCATTTTCATAATGCAGTGATTTGACGACGATCTCTCCCACTTTTCAGATAACTAATGTAGGTTAGGAATAATGTAGGTTAGGACACTCATGACATCAATGCTTGTGGTTGGAAAATATTCATATTACTCTTTACCCTCCTGTGCCATGAACGTAAATAACCTCACGCGGTGTGGAACTGACCTTGGTTTACCCATAGAAATATAATCCATTCTATTTATGTGGGTTTGCCTTGGTGGTTTACAAACGTTAAGAAAATAGCGCGTGACTGATCTCATAAACTGAACCCTTCGACTTTCCATAGTGGCACTCCCCTAGACTTACAAACCAATCAAAAAATCGAGAGTTTATTTTCCCCTAAAACGTTTCAGTTAACCCGTGATGTTCGCACTCGCAAGAAGGCAGCAGTTCATTCTTGACTCTGTTTTTCTTTAGGTTGTGCTGTTGCGCACATATTTAACGGACGAGCGTCTGGTCTTTACTAGTGGACAACATGAATCATTAATTTCGCTGAACGTCTAAATGTCAATCTAAAGGAGCCCGCAGGAGGTGAAGCGGATTCCTCTGGTCACGCTCCCGCAATTATGGCGTCCGGATATGGGTACGAATCGCGGACTATAGGCAAAGATGATGTGAACTACAGGATGCATTTCCGTATGATCAACGAGCAGCAAGTGGAGGATATTACACTGGACTTTTTCTATAAGCCGCACACAATAACACTGTTAACATGCACAGTGCTCAGCTTGATGTATTTCGCATTTACAAGGTAAGTAGAGTGCCTAGCCAGTTAACTACCGGTAGTTAACACTAGCTAGCTATATGCTAACGATATTGACTGGGCCAACTGCCAGAGCAGCTAAGTGTTTGTTTATGCAGTCAAAAAGTAATTACGTTCGCTAGTATTTCCGACTATTGACATGTGTAACTAAGGCCTTTCGATGAAGTAGTTAGCTAGCTTAAGTTCTCTGGTGCGGGACTGACCATCTGGCTCCTCGCTCTCGTCTCTAATGAAGGAGAATATTTGTTTGGTTTCGATGTAGCAAGTGGACTGATTATTTGCAATTTGTAGCTACATTGTGACAACGTGCCACGTTTGTATCTTTTCTATACGGTGGGGAAGGATCTCCCTTCCTTGTTCCTGGTGGTCCATTTTTATCTGCAAGATGCATCTAGCCGTTTCTTACATCATGGGTGCGTTCAGTTCGATTGAACATTTGCTACGTTGCGGAACCGTTTGCATTGAACGTTCTTGAACAGTCTTTGAGGTACCTTTGCGCCGTTTGTTGGGTGTGGCAGGCTGTGGTTGAAGCAACGAGTTACGTATTTAAAGGAGAGCGGTGCATTTTGAACTCGCAACCCAACCTCTCCCGGTTTTCAACTTGTCGTTCGTACAGCACCGTTTCCACTACGTTTTTGCGTACTGAACGCAGCCCATGATGTACAGCTTGGCTGTGTCCAAATGGCATCCTATTCCATATAGCGCCCTGGTCAAAAGTATTTCACTATGTGGAATGGGGTGCCATTAGGGACATATCCCTTATCTGCTGCTCTCATCAAGAGTGGTTTATCCTCAATAACCAAATGGAATGGGGGGGGTGTCAGGAGTAGGTCAACCAGCACTGATGAGTGAATTATAATATCATTTCAGCCCTCTCACTGGTCTTTCATAAGTGTGATTGAAGGAGAGCACTGTACAGCAGGCTATGTGGGGACAGAGGTGGGAGTAGAATTTGGGTTTCAAACCCACCTGTCCAATCAGTGCATCAGTTTTAGAACTGTTTTCATCTCACTGACTCTGAAATGTCATAATGCTGGTTTTGGTTTGTGTTAATAATCCTTGCCTTTTTGTTATGTTAGGGATGAGACAAACGAAGACGCCAACTTGTGGGTGGGCCTCATCCTGGTCCTCTCCTTCTTCCTGGTCATCAGTGTTCTGGCCTTCCCTAACGGTAAGGACAAGGTTGTCCAAGTTGCTTCTGACATCAAATGGCACCTTTTTCCCCTATATAGTGCACTACTTCAGACCTGGGCTCTGGTCAAAAGTAGTGCACTATATAGGGAATAGGGTGCTAGTGTAACCGCTGTGAAATGGCTAGCTAGTGCGTGGTAGTAGCGTTTGAAACGGTGATGTCACTCGCTCTGAGATGAAGTAGTTGTTTCCCTTACTCTGCAAGGGCCGTGGCTTGGTGGGTAACGATGCTTCGAGGGTGACTGTTGTCTGTGTTCATAAAACGTTCTACGTGTCAGACATCTCTACGTGTCAGACATCTCTACGTGTCAGACATCTCTACGTGTCAGACATCTCTACGTGTCAGACATCTCTACGTGTCAGACATCTCTACGTGTCATTGTACACCAGCCTTGGAACTCTTAAGTGTGGATGAAGTTGTTGATTCAATATTTTGACACTTCTCTCTCTAGGACCATTTACCAGACCACATCCGGCGATATGGCGAATAGTTTTCGGTAAGTGACAAATATAACAATCCCTTTTTTTGTATAGGCCTAGCTACCATTCCAGTTCACTTTGAATGAGTTTAACCATGAATTATCCACCCAATTCATGAGAGTTGGTAATCTCTCTAGGTTTCTTTATAGGTTCCTTCCTTCTAGGGAGTGTTTCCTGGCCACTGTGCTTCGGCTTCAGTTGCTCTTTGGGGTTTAGGCCTACTTTCTGACAACTGTTGATGTAAAAAGGGCTTTCTAAATTGCTGAAACCAGTTCAGCCCTGATTGAATGAGATTCTGCCTAATCTGACATCTCCCTTTTATGGTCAGGTCTGAGTGTGCTGTACTTCCTGTTCCTGGTGATCTGACATCTCCCTTTTATGGTCAGGTCTGAGTGTGCTGTACTTCCTGTTCCTGGTGTTCATCATCTTCCTAAACTGGGAGCAGGTGAAGAACGTCATGTACTGGCTGGACCCCAACCTGCGCTACGCCACCCGGGAGGCTGACATCATGGTGAGTAAGCAGCAGCCTTGCTCTCCTATCAGTCTCTGGTTGCTTCCCAACTCACCCTGTTCCCTATGGAGTGCACTACTTTTCACTAGAGCCCCGTGGTCAAAAGTAGTGCACTATAATAGGGGAATAGAGTGCCATTTGGGACGCACACTTTCTTTACTGTCAGTTTCTGATCTCTTAGCTATCAGTCTCTTGGTTAGCACATTGACCTCGGCTACTTCCTGATTCTCCACCTGAGGTGCACACTTCCCGGCATGCCTTTTAACAATTGTGAAACTCCCTCCAGCCAATACTTACACCAATCCAATGCTTTTAATCCATGATGGGAAGTGTGCAAGTCCACACTTTGGGGGAAAAGGGTGGAGAAACAGGATACAGCCCTCTTCTAGCACCAACACTCACTTCCTCATGCTCTTGTTCTGATTGGCTAGTGTTGATGTCGTCTCTGGCCGCTGTGCTCTGCTTGTAGGAGTATGCAGTGAACTGTCACGTGATCACCTGGGAGCGAATCCTGAGCCACTTTGACATATTTGCCTTCAGTCACTTCTGGGGCTGGGGCATGAAGGCCCTGCTCATCCGCAGCTACGGCCTCTGTTGGACCATCAGCATCACCTGGGAGCTCACTGAGGTACACAAACACCCCAAAGCACGAATACACACACACCAAATGTCAGAACATTTGGTTAGGAGAGTGTCAGAGAAGGAGTTTAGGAGAGGTATAAATTATTACTCTTCCTCTCCCTATTTTCCCCCTCCTCATCCTCTCCTCCTCAGCTGTTCTTCATGCACCTGCTGCCTAACTTTGCTGAGTGCTGGTGGGACCAGCTGATCCTGGACATCCTGTTGTGTAATGGAGGAGGCATCTGGATGGGTATGACTGTCTGTCGCTTCCTGGAGATGAGGACCTACCACTGGGCCTCCATCAAGTAGGTACCCCATAACCCTACTACTGGGCCTCCATCAAGTAGGTACCCATAACCCTACTACTGGGCCTCCATCAAGCAGGTACCCATAACCCTGTCATTGGGCATCCATCAAGTAGGTACCCATAACCCTACCACTGGGCCTCCATCAAGCAGGTACCCATAACCCTATCACTGGGCCTCCATCAAGTAGGTACCCATAACCCTAACCCTATCACTGGGCCTCCATCCAGCAGCTACCCATAACCCTAACCCTACCACTGGGCCTCCACCATGTACACAAAAGTATATGGACACCTACTCATCAAACATCTCATTCCAAAATCATGGGCATAAAAATTTAGTTAGCGCCCCCCTCCCCCTTTTCTGCAAATAACAGCCTCCACAATTCTGAGAAGGCTTTCCACTAGATGTTGGAACATTGCTGTGGGGACTTGCTTCCATTCAGCCATGAGCATTAGTGGGGTCGGGGCCGTTGCTGAAACAGGAAAGGGCCGTTCCCAAACGTTTGCCACAAAGTTAGTAGCACAGAGTCATCTAGCATTTTATTGTATGCTGTAGCTTTAAGATTTCCCTTCACTGGAACTAAGAGGCCTAGCCCGAACCATAAAAAAACAGACCCAGACCATTATTCTGTGAAACCCAGATTCTTCCATCTTACTGCCAGATGGTGAAGCGTGGTGATTCATCACTCCAGAGAACACGTTTCCACTTTTCCAGAGTCCAATGGTGGATCGCCTTACACCACTCTAGCCGAAGCTTGGCATTGCGCATGGTGATCTTAGGTTTGTGTGCGGCAGCTCGGCCATGGAAACCCATTTCAGGAAGCTCGCGACGAACAGTTCTTGTGCTGACGTTGCTTCCAGAGGCAGTTTGGAACTCGTTGTCAGTGTTGAAACCGAGGACAGACAATTTTTATGCGCTTCAGCACTCGGCGGTCCTGTTCTGTGAGCTTGTGTGGCCTACCACTTCACGACTGAGCTGTTGTTGCTCCTAGATGTTTCCACTTCACAATAACAGCTCTTACAGTTGACCGGGGCAGCTCTAGCAGGGCAAAAATGTGATGAACTGACTTGTTGGAAAGGTGGCATCTTATGACGGTGCCACGTTGATAGTCACTGAGCTCTTCAGTACGGGCTATTCTACTGCCAATGTGTGTCTATGGAGATTGCATGGCTGTATGCTAGATTTTATATACAGGTCAGCAAACGGGTGTAGCTGAAAATGCCGAACCTGCTAATATGAAGGGGTGTCCACATACTTTTGGCTCTGTAGTGTAGGTCCTCCTAGCCCTACCACTGGGCCTCCAGCATGTAGGTCCTCCTAGCCCTACCACTGGGCCTCCAGCATGTAGGTCCTCCTAGCCCTACCACTGGGCCTCCAGCATGTAGGTCCTCCTAGCCCTACCACTGGGCCTCCAGCATGTAGGTCCCCTCCCTCCCTCGCTTTACTGGCTGTGTCACAATTGGCACCCTTTTCCCTGTAAAGAGCAGTTCTTTTGACCAGGCCCCATGGGGCTCTGCAATAGCGTCCTGTCCAGGGGGTGTACTTGTTGGTCAAGCTGCCTCGCGCTACCTAAACAGGAGATCTGCTTCTGGCTCATACAAGGCTACTTACTTTCTCTAGGGAATTGAGTGACATTTGTTCACGTCTCAGAAACAAAACCGTATGGAAATTGACTTCCTACATTTTTACATTGACCTTTTTTAGTCATTTATCAGACTTTCTGATCCAGAGGCACTTACAGTTTAGCTTTCGTTTAGTATTATCAGGCCCGTTGCCCGGTAACGAGATGGCCTTGAATGATTTATGTAATGGCATTGTTTTCATAGTTAGCTGTGTGTTACTTATCTTATTGAATGTCTATTCACAAGCCTTGTTAACTCTTCTGCCGTGTGTGTGTGTCTCTACCTGTCCAGGGACATCCACACCACGACAGGGAAGATCAAACGTGCTGCGCTCCAGTTCACCCCGGCTAGCTGGACCTACGTCCGCTGGTTTGACCCCAAGTCTTCCCTGCAGCGCGTCACCGGGGTCTACCTCTTCATGATCATCTGGCAGGTATGTTCCTGGTTTCAAACGTACAACTGTCATTCTATTTCTAATACACCCATGTCCAATAACACCCTATAGTGCACTACTTTAGGGCCCTGGTCAAAGTCTATCTGACCTGACAGCACTAGGTATATGGGGAGTTCTGGCCTGACAGGGGTTAGCTGTTAGCACGAGGTATATGGGGAGTTCTGGCCTGACAGGGGTTAGCTGTTAGCACTAGGTATACGGGGAGATCTGGCCTGACAGGGGTTAGCTGTTAGCACGAGGTATATGCAGAGTTCTGGCCTGACAGGGGTTAGCTGTTAGCATGAGGTATATGCAGAGTTCTGGCCTGACAGGGGTTAGCTGTTAGCACGAGGTATACGGGGAGTTCTTGCCTGACAGGGGTTAGCTGTTAGCACGAGGTATACGGGGAGTTCTGGCCTGACAGGGGTTAGCTGTTAGCACGAGGTATATGGGGAGTTCTGGCCTGACAGGGTTTAGTGGTTAGCATTAGGTATGTGGGGAATTCTGGCCTGACAGGGATTAGCTGTTAGCACTAGGTATATGGGGAGTTCTGGCCTGACAGGGGTTAGCTGTTAGCACTAGGTATGTGGGGTATTCTGGCCTGACAGGGGTTAGCTGTTAGCACTAGGTATATGGGAGTTCTGGCCTGACAGGGGTTAGCTGTTAGCACTAGGTACAGTGCCTTGCGAAAGTATTCGGCCCCCTTGAACTTTGCGACCTTTTGCCACATTTCAGGCTTCAAACATAAAGATATAAAACTGTATTTTTTTGTGAAGAAGCAACAACAAGTGGGACACAATCATGAAGTGGAACGACATTTATTGGATATTTCAAACTTTTTTTAACAAATCAAAAACTTGAAAAATTGGGCGTGCAAAATTATTCAGCCCCTTTACTTTCAGTGCAGCAAACTCTCTCCAGAAGTTCAGTGAGGATCTCTGAATGATCCAATGTTGACCTAAATGACTAATGATGATAAATACAATCCACCTGTGTGTAATCAAGTCTCCGTATAAATGCACCTGCACTGTGATAGTCTCAGAGGTCCGTTAAAAGCGCAGAGAGCATCATGAAGAACAAGGAACACACCAGGCAGGTCCGAGATACTGTTGTGAAGAAGTTTAAAGCCGGATTTGGATACAAAAAGATTTCCTAAGCTTTAAACATCCCAAGGAGCACTGTGCAAGCGATAATATTGAAATGGAAGGAGTATCAGACCACTGCAAATCTACCAAGACCTGGCCGTCCCTCTAAACTTTCAGCTCATACAAGGAGAAGACTGATCAGAGATGCAGCCAAGAGGCCCATGATCACTCTGGATGAACTGCAGAGATCTACAGCTGAGGTGGGAGACTCTGTCCATAGGACAACAATCAGTCGTATATTGCACAAATCTGGCCTTTATGGAAGAGTGGCAAGAAGAAAGCTATTTCTTAAAGATATCCATAAAAAGTGTCGTTTAAAGTTTGCCACAAGCCACCTGGGAGACACACCAAACATGTGGAAGAAGGTGCTCTGGTCAGATGAAACCAAAATTGAACCTTTTGGCAACAATGCGAAACGTTATGTTTGGCGTAAAAGCAACACAGCTGAACACACCATCCCCACTGTCAAACATGGTGGTGGCAGCATCATGGTTTGGGCCTGCTTTTCTTCAGCAGGGACAGGGAAGATGGTTAAAATTGATGGGAAGATGGATGGAGCCAAATACAGGACCATTCTGGAAGAAAACCTGATGGAGTCTGCAAAAGACCTGAGACTGGGACAGAGATTTGACTTCCAACAAGACAATGATCCAAAACATAAAGCAAAATCTACAATGGAATGGTTCAAAAATAAACATACCCAGGTGTTAGAATGGCCAAGTCAAAGTCCAGACCTGAATCCAATCGAGAATCTGTGGAAAGAACTGAAAACTGCTGTTCACAAATGCTCTCCATCCAACCTCACTGAGCTCGAGCTGTTTTGCAAGGAGGAATGGGAAAAAATGTCAGTCTCTCGATGTGCAAAACTGATAGAGACATACCCCAAGCGACTTACAGCTGTAATCGGAGCAAAAGGTGGCGCTAAAAACTATTAACTTAAGGGGGCTGAATAATTTTGCACACCCAATTTTTCAGTTTTTAATTTGTTAAAAAAGTTTGAAATATCCAATAAATGTCGTTCCACTTCATGATTGTGTCCCACTTGTTGTTGATTCTTCACAAAAAAATACAGTTTTATATCTTTATGTTTGAAGCCTGAAATGTGGCAAAAGGTCGCAAAGTTTAAGGGGGCCGAATACTTTCGCAAGGCACTGTATATGGGGAGTTCTGGCCTGACAGGGGTTAGCTGTTAGCACTAGGTATATGGGGAGTTCTGGCCTGACAGGGGTTAGCTGTTAGCACTAGGTATATGGGGAGTTCTGGCCTGACAGGGGTTAGCTGTTAGCACTAGGTATATGGGGAGTTCTGGCCTGACAGGGGTTAGCTGTTAGCACTAGGTATATGGGGAGTTCTGGCCTGACAGGGGTTAGCTGTTAGCACTAGGTATATGGGGAGTTCTGGCCTGACAGGGGTTAGCTGTTAGCACTAGGTATATGGGGAGTTCTGGCCTGACAGGGGTTAGCTGTTAGCACTAGGTATATGGGGAGTTCTGGCCTGACAGGGGTTAGCTGTTAGCACTAGGTATATGGGGAGTTCTGGCCTGACAGGGGTTAGCTGTTAGCACTAGGTATATGGGGAGTTCTGGCCTGACAGGGGTTAGCTGTTAGCACTAGGTATACGGGGAGTTCTGGCCTGACAGGGGTTAGCTGTTAGCACTAGGTATACGGGGAGTTCTGGCCTGACAGGGGTTAGCTGTTAGCACTAGGTATTTGGGGAGTTCTGGCCTGACAGGGGTTAGCTGTTAGCACGAGGTATACGGGGAGTTCTGGCCTGACAGGGGTTAGCTGTTAGCACGAGGTATATGAAATCGTTTTGCTACGGTGTTCCCTAATGAATATGACCCTGGGTTAATGATGGAAAGCACTGGAGTTTATTCAGTGCTTCACCATCTTTCCATCCACCCCACGGTGTGGTGGGGCGCTGTCCCCCGTCCAGAAACTGTCCACCCAGTCACATGTCATCCGGCTAGTTTCTCACTCTTTAGGTAATGAGATTTCAATAAGAACATGCCAGGCAGAATCCCCATATACACTCTCATCTATACACTCCCATCTATACACTCCCATCTATACACTCCCACCTATACACTCCCACCTATACACTCCCACCTATACACTCCCATCTATACAGTACACTCCCATCTATACACTCCCATCTATACAGTACAGTATCATCTATACACTCCCATCTATACACTCCCAGTCAGAAGTTGGGACACACCTACTCATTCCAGGGTTTCTTTTTTAAAACTATTTTCTAAATTGTAGAATGCAAATCTGTCAAGGCAAAAAGTGGCTACCTTGAAGAATTTCAAATATAAAATACTTACTACATGATTCCGTAGGTGTTATTTCATAGTTTTGAAGTCTTCACTATTATTCTACAATGTAGAAAATAGTACAAATAAAGAAAAACCCTGGAATGAGTAGATGTGTTCAAACTACTGACTGGTACTGTATAGATGGTACTGTATAGATGGTACTGTATAGATGGTACTGTATAGATGGTACTGTACTGGTACTGTATAGATGGTACTGTATAGATGGTACTGTATAGATGGTACTGTACAGATGGTACTGTACAGATGGTACTGTACTGTATAGATGGTACTGTACTGGTACTGTATAGATGGTACTGTATAGATGGTACTGTATAGATGGTACTGTACTGGTACTGTATAGATGGTACTGTATAGATGGTACTGTACTGTATAGATGGTACTGTATAGATGGTACTGTATAGATGGTACTGTATAGATGGTACTGTATAGATGGTACTGTACTGGTACTGTATAGATGGTACTGTATAGATGGTACTGTATAGATGGTACTGTACTGTATAGATGGTACTGTATAGATGGTACTGTACTGTATAGATGGTACTGTATAGATGGTACTGTATAGATGGTACTGTATAGATGGTACTGTACTGGTACTGTATAGATGGTACTGTATAGATGGTACTGTATAGATGGTACTGTATAGATGGTACTGTACTGTATAGATGGTACTGTATAGATGGTACTGTATAGATGGTACTGTACTGTATAGATGGTACTGTATAGATGGTACTGTATAGATGGTACTGTATAGATGGTACTGTATAGATGGTACTGTACTGGTACTGTATAGATGGTACTGTATAGATGGTACTGTATAGATGGTACTGTATAGATGGTACTGTATAGATGTTACTGTACTGGTACTGTATAGATGATACTGTACTGGTACTGTATAGATGATACTGTACTGTATAGATGGTACTGTATAGATGGTACTGTATAGATGGTACTGTATAGATGGTACTGAATAGATGGTACTGTATAGATGTTACTGTACTGGTACTGTATAGATGTTACTGTACTGGTACTGTATAGATGATACTGTACTGTATAGATGGTACTGTACTGGTACTGTATAGATGGTACTGTATAGATGGTACTGTATAGATGTTACTGTACTGGTACTGTATAGATGGTACTGTATAGATGTTACTGTATAGATGGTACTGTACTGGTACTGTATAGATGGTACTGTATAGATGGTACTGTACTGGTACTGTATAGATGGTACTGTATAGATGGTACTGTATAGATGGTACTGTATAGATGGTACTGTATAGATGGTACTGTACTGTATAGATGGTACTGTACTGTATAGATGGTACTGTACTGTATAGATGGTACTGTATAGATGGTACTGTATAGATGGTACTGTATAGATGGTACTGTATAGATGGTACTGTATAGATGGTACTGTACTGTATAGATGGTACTGTACTGTATAGATGGTACTGTACTGTATAGATGGTACTGTACTGTATAGATGGTACTGTATAGATGGTACTGTACTGGTACTGTATAGATGGTACTGTATAGATGGTACTGTATAGATGGTACTGTATAGATGGTACTGTATAGATGGTACTGTACTGGTACTGTATAGATGATACTGTACTGTATAGATGGTACGGTATAGATGATAATGTACTGTATAGATGGTACTGTATAGATGGTACTGTACTGGTACTGTATAGATGGTACTGTATAGATGGTACTGTATAGATGGTACTGTATAGATGGTACTGTATAGATGATACTGTACTGTATAGATGGTACGGTATAGATGATAATGTACTGTATAGTTGGTACTGTATAGATGGTACTGTACTGGTACTGTATAGATGATACTGTATAGATGGTACTGTATAGATGGTACTGTATAGATGGTACTGTATAGATGATACTGTGCTGTTTAGATGGTACTGTATAGATGGTACTGTATAGATGGTACTGTATAGATGGTACTGTATAGATGGTACTGTATAGATGGTACTGTACTGTATAGATGATACTGTGCTGTATAGATGGTACTGTATAGATGGTACTGTATAGATGGTACTGTACTGTATAGATGGTACTGTATAGATGGTACTGTATAGATGATACTGTACTGTATAGATGGTACTGTATAGATGGTACTGTACTGTATAGATGGTACTGTATAGATGGTACGGTATAGATGATACTGTGCTGTATAGATGGTACGGTATAGATGGTACGGTATAGATGGTACTGTATAGATGATGATGTACTGTATAGATGGTACTGTATTGTGTAGATGGTACTGTATAGATGGTACTGTATAGATGGTACTGTATAGTTGGCACGGTACTGTATAGATGGCACGGTACTGTATAGATGGCACGGTACTGTATAGATGGTACGGTACGGTATAGATGGTACTGTATAGATGGTACTGTACTGTATAGATGGTACTGTATAGATGGTACTGTATAGATGATACTGTACTGTATAGATGGTACTGTATAGATGGTACTGTACTGTATAGATGGTACTGTATAGATGGTACGGTATAGATGATACTGTGCTGTATAGATGGTACGGTATAGATGGTACGGTATAGATGGTACTGTATAGATGATGATGTACTGTATAGATGGTACTGTATTGTGTAGATGGTACTGTATAGATGGTACTGTATAGATGGTACTGTATAGTTGGCACGGTACTGTATAGATGGCACGGTACTGTATAGATGGCACGGTACTGTATAGATGGTACGGTACGGTATAGATGGTACTGTATAGATGATACTGTACTGTATAGATGGTACTGTACTGTATAGATGGTACTGTATAGATGGTACTGTACTGTATAGATGGTACTGTACTGTATAGATGGCACGGTACTGTATAGATGGCACGGTACTGTATAGATGGTACGGTACGGTATAGATGGTACTGTATAGATGATACTGTACGGTAAAGATGATACTGTACTGTATAGATGGTACGGTAAAGATGATACTGTACTGTATAGATGGTACGGTAAAGATGATACTGTACTGTATAGATGGTACGGTAAAGATGATACTGTACTGTATAGATGGTACTGTATAGATGGTACGGTACTGTATAGATGGTACGGTACTGTATAGATGGTACTGTATAGATGGTACTGTACTGTATAGATGGTACGGTATAGATGATACTGTACTGTATAGATGGTACTGTATAGATGGTACTGTATAGATGGTACTGTATAGATGGTACTGTATAGATGGTACTGTACTGTATAGATGGTACTGTATAGATGGTACTGTACTGTATAGATGGTACTGTATAGATGGTACTGTACTGTATAGATGGTACTGTATAGATGGTACTGTACTGTATAGATGGTACTGTATATATGGTACTGTACTGTATAGATGGTACTGTATAGATGGTACTGTACTGTATAGATGGTACTACTGTATAGATGGCACTGTATAGATGGTACTGTATGATGGTACTGTATAGATGGTACTACTGTATAGATACTGTACTACTGTATAGATACTGTACTGTATAGAATGTACTACTGTATAGATACGGTACTGTATAGATGATACGGTACTGTATAGATGGTACTGTATAGATGATACGGTACTGTATAGATGGTACTGTATAGATGGTACTGTACTGTATAGATGGTACTGTATAGATGGTACTGTATAGATGGTACTGTACTGTATAGATGGTACTGTATAGATGGTACTGTACTGTATAGATGGTACTGTATAGATGGGAGTGTATATATGGGAGTGTTTATGTGGATTCTGCCTGGTGTGTTCTTATTGAAATCTCATTACTTAAATGATGTGACTGGTTGGACAACGGGGGACAGCGCCCCACCACCGTGGGGTGGATGGAAAGATGGTGAACTTCAATAAGTTCCAGTGCTTTCCATCATGTGAACACTGTGGCAAAACCAGGTCCCAGCCAGAGAGCCCACCATAGCTGCCAATACTCCTTCACCCCCCCTTATCCTCAATACTGGCTGCCATGGTGATGAAAAGCTGAGCAGCTTCTCTTGAAATGGACTAGTCTCTCCCCTCTCCCTCCCTCTCCCTCTGTCTCCCGTTCCCAACACTCTGGGGGCTTGAAATAGTAATTACCCACTCTTTGAGAGGAGCTTGAAGAGGGGTGGGGGGTGAGAGTGGAGGGGTGGGTGAGTAGGGAGAAGGGGAGAGTGAAGGTAGAGAGAGAGAGTCCTCAGTAGTAGCTACAGTTTAGCTGCTTTCTATCCAGAGGGCCTCTAGACAGTCTTATTTGGCCCTGAGCCTATCTCTACACTGAGACACACACACACACACACACACACACACAGGCTCAGAGCCAAATGACAGCGTTTTGAGACAGTCTGGATACACTCTCTTCATTATGCTGTACTGTGGATGATGAGAAGTGCAGGGTCAAACTGTGAGTGGGTCCAAATGTTGACATGGTTCAGGTTCACTGTATTGCATAGCTAGGCTATGTATTCTACTTCCTCATTTGGGAGGTAGAGCGAGAGGGAGGAGTTAGTTGAGGTGGCAGGTAGCCTGGTTGTTAGAGCATTGGGCCAGTAACCAAAAGGTTGCTAGATCAAATCCCAGAGCTGACAAGGTAAACATCTGTCATTCTGCCCCTGAACAGGCAGTTAACCCAATGTTCCTAGGCCGTCATTGTAAATATGAATTTGTTCTTAACTGACTTCCCTAGTTAAATTACAAAAAAATCAAATAATTAGTAGCTGTATTCAGTGTGATTAGAGCCCTCTGTAGTGCCCTGTGTAGGGGGTGGCTTTGTGATGGTGTCTGTGATAACTCTCTCTGTTTCTCCATAGCTGACAGAGTTGAACACATTCTTCCTGAAGCACATATTTGTGTTCCCGGCGTGCCACGCCCTCAGCTGGTGTCGGATCCTCTTCATCGGCATCATCACAGCTCCCACCGTGAGGTAGGAACCTCACCCCTCACCTGGGCTGATCTCTCCCCCCCTCTCTCCTCTGTTCTCCCCGACTCTCTCCTCTGTTCTCCCCGACTCTCTCCTCTGTTCTCCCCGACTCTCTCCTCTGTTCTCCCCCGACTCTCTCCTCTGTTCTCCCCCGACTCTCTCCTCTGTTCTCCCCCGACTCTCTCCTCTGTTCTCCCCCGACTCTCTCCTCTGTTCTCCCCCGACTCTCTCCTCTGTTCTCCCCCGACTCTCTCCTCTGTTCTCCCCCGACTCTCTCCTCTGTTCTCCCCCGACTCTCTCCTCTGTTCTCCCCCGACTCTCTCCTCTGTTCTCCCCCGACTCTCTCCTCTGTTCTCCCCCGACTCTCTCCTCTGTTCTCCCCCGACTCTCTCCTCTGTTCTCCCCCCCTCTGTTCTCCTCTCCTCTGTCCTCCCCCCTCTCTCCTCCTCTCCTCTGTCCTCCCCCGACTCTCTCCTCTGTTCTCCCCCGACTCTCTCCTCTGTTCTCCCCCCTCTCTCCTCTGTTCTCCCCCCCTCTCTCCTCTGTTCTCCCCCCCCTCCCGACTCTCTCCTCTGTTCTCCCCCCCTCTCTCCTCTGACTCTCTCCTCTGTTCCCCCCCTCTCCTCTGTTCCCCCCCCCCTCTCCTCGACTCTCTCCTCTGTTCTCCCCCCCTCTCTCCCTGTTCTCCCCCCCTCTCTCCTCTGTTCTCCCCCCCTCTCTCCTCTGTTCTCCCCCCCTCTCTCCTCTGTTCCCTTCCCCCTCTCTCCTCTGTTCCCTTCCCCCCTCTCCTCTGTTCCCTTCCCCCTCTCTCCTCTGTCCTCTGTCCCCCCCTCTCTCCTCTGTTCTCCCCCACTCTCTCCTCTGTTCTCTCTGTTCCCTCTCTCCTCTGTTCCCTTCCCTCTCTCTCCTCTGTCACCCCCTCTCTGTCCTCTGTTCCCCCTTCTCTCCCAATTTGCACCCCTTCTGCACCAGTCTTCAGAAAACTCCTCAGTCAGACCGTCAGTGTTTGTCCAACATGTCTAGAGTTAATGGCTATGAGAGGTCAGCTCTCTGTCTGTGGTAAACTGGTTCACATGTCTGCCTTCACATCCTGTGTTTGTCCTGACCTGTGGTGGTGTTTTCTCCGTGTTTTTCAGGCAGTACTATGCCTACCTCACAGACACACAGTGTAAGCGTGTTGGGACACAGTGCTGGGTGTTTGGGTGAGTGTTATTTCATTAGCTACTACCATGACGACAGTAGATGTCTGAGGAGATACAGCTGTTTACTCTGCTGTCTGCCATCTACACCATTAAACTACAATACACATTTACTGCAGTAGCCAGCCGTCAGGTCGATGATTTACCTTCAGTCAACAACTGAACAGAGCTCTTTGACGGTGTGGTTTCTACCGTTGGGCTGTGTAGTTGTACCGTTGGGCCGTGTATTTGTACCGTTGGGCTGTGTGTTTGTACCGTTGGGCTGTGTGTTTGTACCGTTGGGCTGTGTGTTTGTACCGTTGGGCTGTGTGTTTGTACCGTTGGGCTGTGTGTTTGTATGTAAACTGTAGCAGTGTGAAGGTGAAGACTGGGAGATGGAGGCTAGTGTTAACGGACCTTCTACAGCGTGGAGGACTGAGAAACTAGCTGGTTAGGGTGAAGACATGGGAGATGGAGGCTAGTGTTAACGGACCTTCTACAGCGTGTAGGACTGAGAAACTAGCTGGTTAGGGCTGTACACACACAGTCACACACACACACACAGACAGTCTGGCAGTGAAGCACTACAGAACAATGGCCTCCGTTGTCCCCCAGCTAAACCCTGAGTATTAAAGACTGGCCGTATGAAAGTCATTACTAAGACACATGGGGTAGGAGTGTGTAGGGTAGAATACTCTATAATACTGGAATCACTAAGTCAGTGTGTATTCTGACTGTTATTTATGATTAGATATACATACACTTCTCTCAATCAAATCAAACTTTATTTGGCACATGCACCGAATACAACAACCTTACCGTGAAATGCTGAATACAACAAGTGTTGACTTTACTGTGAAATGCTTTTGGGGCCTTCCTCTGACAACGCCTAGTATAAAGGTCCTGGATGGCAGGAAGCTTGGCCCCAGTGATGTACTGGGTCGTACGCTCTACCCTCTGTGTGTATTCTAGTGGTTCCCATGTTCAGGGTAATAAGGGGTTGTACGCTCTACCCTCTGTGTATTCTAGTGATTCCCATGTTCAGGGTAATAAGGGGTCGTACGCTCTACCCTCTGGGTGTATTCTAGTGGTTCCCATGTTCAGGGTAATAAGGGGTCGTACGCTCTACCCTCTGTGTGTATTCTAGTGGTTCCCATGTTCAGGGTAATAAGGGGTCGTACGCTCTACCCTCTGTGTGTATTCTAGTGGTTCCCATGTTCAGGGTAATAAGGGATCTTAGAAACTTTCGTAGACAACATTTGTGAAATGTGATTTTATAACCCCCCCCATTATATTCCATTAATATTCTGTCTATCCATGTTTGCATTGTGCATGTGGCATGTGTACTGTTGTCAGTCTGTTTATTTTGGTTAGCGCTTAGCAGGGGTCTGAATATGTTGCTTATTCCCTCCAGCTCCCACTAGAGTAAAGGCTGTTGGCAATGTTAACATCTGACCATGTAGATGGACTGGTTTCATGTTTCTATGGGCCTCAGCTAACCTCTCTGCCTCGCTCACCCCTCACCCTCCTCTCCCTCACTCTGTCATGTCACCACCCAGCCTGGTGACAGGTGTCATAGGGTGCATCCCAACAGCTACCCTATTCCCTTTATAGTGCACTACTTTAGACCAGGTTATCCACCATGGAGGGAATAGGGAGCCATTTGGGACACAGCTATAGCTGTCTGATTACCCAGCAGCCTTAGCTGTAGTGTGTGACGTCTGTGTGTGTGTGTGGATCTCTGTTGACATCACAGGGCCATAGCGTTCCTGGAGGCCTTGGCGTGTGTAAAGTTTGGAATGGAGCTGTTCTCCAAGACCCAGGTCCTCTATGTGCTGCTGTGGCTGGTGTGTGTGGTAAGAATGGTCTCCACACAGCTGTCATGTTCAAGTAGTATTACTGTGTACATAAACATACCAGTCTCCACACAGCTGTCATGTTCAAGTAGTATTACTGTGTAAATAAACATACCAGTCTCCACACAGCTGTCATGTTCAAGTAGTATTACTGTGCACATAAACATACCAGTCTCCACACAGCTGTCATGTTCAAGTAGTATTACTGTGTACATAAACATACCAGTCTCCACACAGCTGTCATGTTCAAGTAGTATTACTGTGCACATAAACATACCAGTCTCCACACAGCTGTCATGTTCAAGTAGTATTACTGTGCACATAAACATACCAGTCTCCACACAGCTGTCATGTTCAAGTAGTATTACTGTGTACATAAACATACCAGTCTCCACACAGCTGTCATGTTCAAGTAGTATTACTGTGTACATAAACATACCAGTCTCCACACAGCTGTCATGTTCAAGTGGTTTGTTTATGTACATAGTAAAACTAGTCTCCAAACAGTTGTTCAGGTCTCTAAAAGTACATATCACTATTTATGTTAGCAGACCAGTCTGTTTTTTGTCATAGTTAATGTACCATAAATAGCTTGGTCATCGTTAAGATCATGTGACTGTTGGACCAACGTACCAGGGCTGTAGTTGTCCTAGTATTAGATGGTGACAGGATAACGTACCAGGGCTGTAGTTGTCCTAGTATTAGATGGTGACAGGATAATGTACCAGGGCTGTAGTTGTCCTAGTATTAGATGATGACAGGATAACCTACCAGGGCTGTAGTTGTCCTAGTATTAGGTGATGACAGGATAACGTACCAGGGCTGTAGTTGTCCTAGTATTAGATGATGACAGGATAATGTACCAGGGCTGTAGTTGTCCTAGTATTAGATGATGACAGGATAACGTACCAGGGCTGTAGTTGTCCTAGTATTAGATGGTGACAGGATAACGTACCAGGGCTGTAGTTGTCCTAGTATTTGGTATTAGATGATGACAGGATAACCTACCAGGGCTGTAGTTGTCCTAGTATTAGATGATGACAGGATAACGTACCAGGGCTGTAGTTGTCCTAGTATTAGATGGTGACAGGATAACGTACCAGGGCTGTAGTTGTCCTAGTATTAGATGGTGACAGGATAACGTACCAGGGCTGTAGTTGTCCTAGTATTAGATGGTGACAGGATAACGTACCAGGGCTGTAGTTGTCCTAGTATTAGATGATGACAGGATAACGTACCAGGGCTGTAGTTGTCCTAGTATTAGATGGTGACAGGATAACGTACCAGGGCTGTAGTTGTCCTAGTATTAGATGGTGACAGGATAACGTACCAGGGCTGTAGTTGTCCTAGTATTAGATGGTGACAGGATAACGTACCAGGGCTGTAGTTGTCCTAGTATTAGATGATGACAGGATAACGTACCAGGGCTGTAGTTGTCCTAGTATTAGATGGTGACAGGATAACGTACCAGGGCTGTAGTTGTCCTAGTATTAGATGATGACAGGATAACGTACCAGGGCTGTAGTTGTCCTAGTATTTGGTATTAGATGGTGACAGGATAACCTACCAGGGCTGTAGTTGTCCTAGTATTAGATGGTGACAGGATAACCTACCAGGGCTGTAGTTGTCCTAGTATTAGATGATGACAGGATAATGTACCAGGGCTGTAGTTGGCCTAGTATTAGATGGTGACAGGATAACGTACCAGGGCTGTAGTTGTCCTAGTATTAGATGGTGACAGGATAACGTACCAGGGCTGTAGTTGTCCTAGTATTAGATGGTGACAGGATAACGTACCAGGGCTGTAGTTGTCCTAGTACTGCTTTATCTATGGAATGTCAGTGTGTTTACAGCTAAAAGGCCTTTCATTTTGTGGCTGACATGTTGGCTATATGAGGGACTACTTGATGTTGGTGTATTCATTTCATTGTTTCATTTCATTGTATTCATAGATCTATGTATATTTTTGTATTTTATGTTTTGACTATTGTTTCAAGGACAATAAAGCTGAAACGTGACCTTGAACTGCCTGTGGCCTTAACTGTGCCTTGATCACATTCCTGTGTCTGTATGGGATGGTGTGGTATGCAGAATCTCAAAGAGAAGGTATGCTGACATACCTGGCTAGATATGAACTACACCTCCCAGGATGGTCCTGCTGCAACCATTCTCCATATACACATTCACCCCTGTGTCTGTATGGGATGTGGTGTGGTATGCGGAACTGTGAGGTCATTTAGAACACATGTCCCCGGAACTGTGCTATCCCAGGTCATTTAGAACACAGAACTGTGTATCCCAGGTCATTTAGAACACATGTCCCTGGAACTGTACCTGAACACATGTCCCTGGAACTGTGACTATCCCAGGTCGTTTAGAACACATGTCCCTGGAACTGTACACCAGGTCGAACACATGTGACTGTACAGGTCATTTAGAACACATGTGGAACCTATCCCAGGTCATTTAGAACACATGTCCCCGGAACTGTGATCCCAGGTCTCACATGTCCCCGGAACTGTGACTATCCCAGGTCACACATGTCCCCGGAACTGTGACTATCCCAGGTCGTTTAGAACACATGTCCCTGGAACTGTCTATCCCTGGAACTGTGACTATCCCAGGTCGAACACATTTAGAACACATGTCCCTGGAACTGTGACTATGTCCAGGTCGTTTAGAACACATGTCCCTGGAACTGTGACTACTTCCCAGGTCATTTAGAACACATGTCATGTCCCTGGAACTGTGACTATCCCAGGTCATTTAGAACACATGTCCCCTGGAACTGTGACTATCCCAGGTCATTTAGAACACATGTCCCTGGAACTGTGACTATTCCAGGTCATTTAGAACACATGTCCCTGGAACTGTGACTATCCCAGGTCATAGAACACATGTCCCTGGAAGTGCACTAGTAGTGTCTTGGAACTACTGTCAGCTGGAATGAGGTTGGAAGTGCCGACTGTCAGCCATGAGGTTAAAGTGCCGACTGTCAGCCATGAGGTGCCGACAGTCAGCCAAGTGCCGACTGTCAGCCATGAGGTTAAAGTGCCGACTGTCAGCCATGAGGTTAAAGTGCCGACTGTCAGCCATGAGGTTAGAGTGCCGACTGTCAGCCATGAGGTTAGAGTGCCGACTGTCAGCCATGAGGTTAGAGTGCCGACTGTCAGCCATGAGGTTAGAGTGCCGACTGTCAGCCATGAGGTTAGAGTGCCGACTGTCAGCCATTTTGCCGACTGTCAGCCATGAGGTTAGAGTGCCGACTGTCAGCCATGAATGCCGACTGTCAGCCATGAGGTTAGAGTGCCGAGCACTTTAATTTGAGGGAATTTTCATCTGTATCGGGTGAATCGTTTAATAGGTACAGCACTTTTTGTGCATAACACCCCCCCCCCCCCCCCCCACCCATTTTTAGGGGAACAAAACAAAAGTATTAGGACAAATTCACTTATGTGTATTAAAGTAATCCAAAGTTTAGCATTTGGTCCCATATTCATAGCATGCAATGACCACTTCATGCTTGTGACTTGGCTGGATGTATTTGCTGCTTGTTTTGGTTGTGTTTCAGATTATTTTGGGTCCAATAGAAATGTATGGTAAATAATGTGTTGTGTCATTTTGGAGTCACTATTGTTATAAATAAGAATATAATGTTTTTAAACACTTTTACATTAATGTGGATGCTATCATGATTACGGATAATCTTGAACGGGTCGAAATAATGATGAGTGAGAAAGTCGGACGCAAAAATATCATACCCCCAAGACATGCTAACCTCTCACCATTACAATAACAGGGGAGGTTAGTATTTTATATCATACCCCCAAGACATGCTAACCTCTCACCATTACAATAACAGGGGAGGTTAGCATTTTATATCATACCCCCAAGACATGCTAACCTCTCACCATTACAATAACAGGGGAGGTTAGCATTTTATATCATACCCCCAAGACATGCTAACCTCTCACCATTACAATAACAGGGGAGGTTAGCATTTTATATCATACCCCCCCAAGACATGCTAACCTCTCACCATTACAATAACAGGGGAGGTTAGCATTTTATATCATACCCCCAAGACATGCTAACCTCTCACCATTACAATAACAGGGGAGGATAGCATTTTATATCATACCCCCAAGACATGCTAACCTCTCACCATTACAATAACAGGGGAGGTTAGCATTTTATATCATACCCCCAAGACATGCTAACCTCTCACCATTACAATAACAGGGGAGGTTAGCATTTTATATCATACCCCCAAGACATGCTAACCTCTCACCATTACAATAACAGGGGAGGTTAGCATTTTATATCATACCACCAAGACATGCTAACCTCTCACCATTACAATAACAGGGGGAGGTTAGCATTTTATATCATACCCCCAAGACATGCTAACCTCTCACCATTACAATAACAGGCGAGGTTAGCATTTTATATCATACCCCCAAGACATGCTAACCTCTCACCATTACAATAACAGGGGAGCTTAGCATTTTATTTTTTGTTGGCGGGGTTGATATTTGTGCGTCTCATTTAGTTTGCTTAATTGAGCGACTAAAGTCACTGCAAAAACGTCTAAATTAATTACAGATTTCTTGAGTTATCTTAGATTAATTCAGACTATTTTGAAGCCTCTGGCTACAGCATCTCAACATGGACAAACGGTAGTATTGCTGTTTTTCAAGCGAAGGTCTTTTTAAGGGAGTATGCGAGCACACTCGTTCAGTTTGCCTAGCCAAGTTTGCTGCCGCCTAAAGTCCCAGGGCCAGAGTGAGGGTTTGAGAGAGTTCTCTGAGTGAGGGTTTGAGGGAGTTCTCTGAGTGAGGGTTTGAGGGAGTTCTCTGAGTGAGGGTTTGAGAGAGTTCTCTGAGTGAGGGTTTGAGGGAGTTCTCTGAGTGAGGGTTTGAGGGAGTTCTCTGAGTGAGGGTTTGAGAGAGTTCTCTGAGTGAGGGTTTGAGAGAGTTCTCTGAGTGAGGTTTTGAGGGAGTTCTCTGAGTGAGGGTTTGAGAGAGAGTTCTCTGAGTGAGGGTTTGAGAGAGTTCTCTGAGAAGTACTCATAGCCAACTGGAAAGCTTTTCTACAGAAACCATGATTTGTGTAGAATGTTGTTTAACCCTCATGTTTACCGTGCTGTGAATGGCAGTTTCCACACCTGTGATTTTAGAGTTCCAACATAAACTAGCTGACTCACTGTGTAGTTTAGTCTTCAGGGAATATGACCTTGTGGTTCATCTGACCTTGTGGTTCATCTATAAAGAACATGACAGGATGTCACAGCTTTTCATCTGTAGATCATTAACCTTGTATTCACGCCAATGACTTTGTCCCAAATGGCACCCTACTCCCTATATAGCCTAGTGCACTACTTTTCACCAGGACTCTAGTGCACTATACAGTATAGGGGGGGAGGATGCCATTTGGGACTCCTGCCTGTGGCTGGATCAGCTGGCTGTTGGCTGTGTAGCGTTCTCTCAGCCCTATGTCAGTGACATGTCTGTTCTGACCCCTCCTGTGTTTTACAGAGCTACTCTGAATGTGAGGACAGCAACTACAATGAGGACTTTGTGTCAGAACAAGGGAAAGGTAACTATGGTGTCTATTCATCCTCTAGGGTTAAACAGAACAATGGAAAGGTAACTATCTATCTATCAGAACAAGGGAAAGGTAACTATGGTGTCTCTATTCATCCTCTAGGGTTAAACAGAACAAGGTAACTATGGTGTCTCTATTCATCCTCTAGGGTTAAACAGAACAAGGTAACTATGGTGTCTATTCATCCTCTAGGGGTAAACAGAACAATGGAAAGGTAACTATGGTCTCTATTCATCCTCTAGGGTTAAACAGAACAAGGTAACTATGGTGTCTATTCATCCTCTAGGGGTAAACAGAACAAGGGAAAGGTAACTATGGTCTCTATTCATCCTCTAGGGTTAAACAGAACAAGGTAACTATGGTCTCTATTCATCCTCTAGGGTTAAACAGAACAAGGGAAAGGTAACTATGGTCTCTATTCATCCTCTAGGGGTAAACAGAACAAGGTAACTATGGTCTCTATTCATCCTCTAGGGGTAAACAGAACAAGGTAACTATGGTGTCTCTATTCATCCTCTAGGGGTAAACAGAACAAGGTAACTATGGTCTCTATTCATCCTCTAGGGGTAAACAGAACAAGGTAACTATGGTGTCTATTCATCCTCTAGGGTTAAACAGAACAAGGTAACTATGGTGTCTCTATTCATCCTCTAGGGTTAAACAGAACAAGGTAACTATGGTGTCTCTATTCATCCTCTAGGGGTAAACAGAACAAGGTAACTATGGTGACTATTCATCCTCTAGGGTTAAACAGAACAAGGTAACTATGGTGTCTCTATTCATCCTCTAGGGGTAAACAGAACAAGGTAACTATGGTGTCTATTCATCCTCTAGGGTTAAACAGAACAAGGTAACTATGGTGTCTCTATTCATCTGCTAGGGTTAAACACATGCAGGTCATTATTAATGGGTTTCGTATGTAATATGCCATTTTTAGTTATTTATGCCTCCCATTGTTGGGTAACTTGAGTTTCATCCAATCTGAGACTGGGAGAGTTTACTGTAAATATAGCTAGGCAGTGGTCTGAATTCTAGTGGTTGACTGGGAGAGTTTACTGTAAATACAGTTAGGTTTGCTGTAAAACAGTTAGGTAGTGGTCTGACCTAGTGGTTGACTGGGAGGGTTTTCTCTAAATATAGTTAGGTAGTGGTCTGACCTAGTGGTTGACTGGGAGGGTTTACTGTAAAACAGTTAGGTAGTGGTCTGACCTAGTGGTTGACTGGGAGGGTTTACTGTAAAACAGTTAGGTAGTGGTCTGACCTAGTGGTTGACTGGGAGGGTTTACTGTAAAACAGTTAGGTAGTGGTCTGACCTAGTGGTTGACTGGGAGGGTTTTCTCTAAATATAGTTAGGTAGTGGTCTGACCTAGTGGTTGACTGGGAGAGTTTACTGTAAATACAGTTAGGTAGTGGTCTGACCTAGTGGTTGACTGGGAGGGTTTACTGTAAAACAGTTAGGTAGTGGTCTGACCTAGTGGTTGACTGGGAGGGTTTTCTCTAAATATAGTTAGGTAGTGGTCTGACCTAGTGGTTGACTGGGAGAGTTTACTGTAAATACAGTTAGGTAGTGGTCTGACCTAGTGGTTGACTGGGAGGGTTTACTGTAAATATAGTTAGGTAGTGGTCTGACCTCTAGTGGTTTGATTGGGGAACTTGCCTCTTATCCAATGGAAACACACCTACTTTCAACTATGTTCAACCATCAAAATGTGTCGTCCATTAGAGATGTCACAATATGAACATTAAAACAATGAGAATCTTTCCCTCTCTCACTCTGTTCTTTGGCTATGTCTATTTGTTGTGTATGACTTTGATGGTGCACTGTCTGTATATTTAGACATCATGGTTGTGTCTCAAATGGCATCCTCTACAATGCACACTACCCATAGGGCTCTGGTCAAAATTAGTGCACTGTATAGGCAATAGGGTGCCATTTAGGACGCACACTATCTTTTTACTGTTTTATATTGTATGACATCACATTTGATGTGTTTTCTAGATATGTACCAATATGTTATAATAAACCTGAACTTAATCCTAAACTTAAACCTTATCTAAACTTACTCCTAAACTTAAACTTTGCAGGAGAACTGCATTCTGAGGGTGAGGCTCCTCCCACCAGGCAGCGTGGGCGGAGCTCAGGGAAGAACAAATCCACCAATGGGCTGGGGAAGAAGTAATGCTAGCCCTGCCACCCAGGGGGGAGTCCCGCCCTCTTCTCCTGTCAGAACCCCGGACCACAGAGGAAGAGGTGCATGTTGGGAGAGATGGAAGAGAAAGAAAGGATAGACAACACTTTCCCTGTGCATTTTAACATGCGGAGAAGCACCCATCCATAAGAGGGGAGAGTGGGCCCAGGTTAGGGGCATGGTCAGTGGACAGGATAGACAGACCCCATGTCCATGCAGGGTTGTAGAGGGAGAGAGGGGGGGTGTGGCCTATAGATCAGAGAACCACACAGATACCTACTGGTGGTTCACACGGTCAGAGCTCCTACCTACCTTACGGCTGATCAGTTTGTGTGTGTCTGCGTAAGCATGTGTGTGTGGCGGCAATATTGCTTCTCCTCAGTCAGAACCGAAGAATGCATGTTCCATTGTACAGGAGTTGATAAACTACTGTGATTGGAGAGCTACGTTTATCCTGTACCATATATCTTTCATGTGCTTCAGCCCATAGAATTAGAATACTAGAATGGATATGAACCTTCTTATGATGGTATACAGGCTGTTGGCCATTTTGGTCAGGGAGTGGTCTGACCTAGTGTGATAAGATATTGTGTAAAATAATGAATTGGGGGAATTTGTCTACAGTGTGTGTTTGTTAGCTAGCTAACCGGGCAGCTTTTAGAGGAACGATTCAATTCATTTGTCCAATTAACTGTCAATATGCCAACATTCCATTCCAACAATCCCATTCATTGGCTGGTTGGACTTCGCCTAGTTGTAAATGCAATAAGTTAGTTATTGATTATTGTATCATAGTGGTAGTCAGTTTTCCAAGAAAACAACAACAACAACAACAATTTTGACATTTTATAGTCTGTTTACATATATTATAGAGGCTATATCAAAATGTGTATAAAACCTGTATAAACTGTATTTATAATTATGACTATTTTAGATTGACGATCACATTTAGACATTTCTGATATCACATGCCTTACTTTTGGTTACCTGTAGAAGTCAAATCCGGATTCTGCCTCTACTGCCAGTTAGACTGGTTAGGATTCCTCCCTGAACAATATGGCTTCTGTTATTCACACTATTCTGACATAGCCCCCCCCCCCCCCACCACCACCTCCATCAGACTACTGTATGTAAATGGGGCCCCTATTCTTTATATAGTGCACTAAGATTGACCAGACCCCAGTCCAATGTACTGCACTAAGAAGACAATAGGGTGCCATTTGGGCAGCAGAGATGATATAGCTGTGTAAATATGACAGAAGTTGGACTCTCGTGTTGACTACTGTAGAGGAAGGCTGTTATTCTCTGCTCCAACTCTTCATCGTCAGTTGGTTCATATTTACAAGTGTTCACCATTTTTGGTTTGTTTTTATGACTTGAACAAAGAGAGGAATGTGAACAGAGGCCATATGGATCAAACTTCTGAGTAGGAGGGCTGATCTAGGATCAGGTCCCAATGTAATCCTACTCATTACGCTCTACAATACTCAAACTGATCCTAGATCAGCACTCTACTGTCAGAGTAGAGATGCTTGGTACATATGGCACCAGGGTTTTAATGCAAAGCTGCTTTGGCATGTAAGGACGGACGTTTGTGATGGTTGTGTTTGACCTCCTGGGTCAGAGGGTTGTCTTTACTCCACCAGCTCCATATTAACCGTTGACTTACGCTGTTTTGGAGATGCTGTACATTTACTGTCATGTTTTGTGAAATCATCATCATGACCTTTGTGTGATTTATTATGTGACGTCCCAAATGGCACCCTATTCCCTCTATAGTGACCTTTGACCAGAGTCCTATGGGCCCTGGTTCTAAAGTAGTGCACTACAAAGGGATTTTGATGCCATTTAGAATGCAGCCTTCCTCTCCCTTCACATCTGGGCTGCTGTGTTGTTCCAGTAAACGACGAGGCCAGTCGTTCATAGTTGGAGCTTGGTCTGTCTGTGCAGGCAGGTAGCTTTGTGTCCCTACGATGTGGATGTTCTCCCCTTCATGGCATTTTGCATGGCTAAGTGTGGAAATGGAGTGTCTCGGGAGGGCCTGGGGGAGGCTACAGATTTACTACAGTAGTAGTGACAGCATGGTCTTTGCGTCAGTGTCACACCACATCAGTAAGCCAGTATTCACACCATGTCTTTTTTCAGTGTTGCTGTAAACATTTTTAATTCAACGCCCATGTGCCTGTATGTATGTATGTATGTGTGTATATGTGTGTGTGTGGTGTGTGTGTGTGTGTGTGTGTGTGTGTGTGTGTAGTTTTGTTCTTTTTAACATGTTTTTGCAGTTTGTATTCAGCCTTCTACATTTCTCCTTGAGTCTTTATTCCAGTGTTCTATTGATGATTATAAACTGGGTGGTTCGAGCCCTGAATGCTGATTGGCTGACAGCCGTGGTATATCAGACCGTGTACCATGGGTATGACAAAACATGTATTTTTTACTGCTCTAATTACATTGGTAACCAGTTTATAATAGCAATAAGGCACCTCAGGGGTTTGTGGTATATGGCCAATATACCACTGCTAAGGGCCGTGTTGCATTGTGCCTAAGAACAGCCTTTAGCCGTGGTATATTGGCCTTATATCACACCCCCTCGGGCCTTTATTGCTCAAGTAAAGGTTTGTCAGTCACTGGGCCTGGGTAATACTCTGAGAATGCATCCATCCTTCCTCCCCCTTGGAGTAAACGCTGTTCTGACATAACTGTGTCTTTCTAAGCTACTTTTTTTTGTATACAAAATTGCGTATAATTCCTGAGAAATGTGGTTTGACGAATGGAGTTTAGCGATGTCACTCTGAGCTGTTTTCACCCACCCAGTTGTCAGATAAGTGAATATTTCGAGGGAGGGTGGAAGGGAGGGTGGAAGGGTGCATTTTAGAAGTATTCAACCATAGCCATCATCTCAACACAAATATTTCTCATGTCAATATCAGACACTGACACTCATCCCCAGGTAGCATGGACCAGACTCCCTGGCTGTATAGAATATGGCGTATTGTTTCTGGAAGGACGAAGCCATTTTGCCAAAACAATCCCTCTCGAAAAGGAGACTTGTGTTTTTGTTTGTTTTTTCACTCTGAATTAATAAAACTTTATTAAAAATGTTTTGTATTTCCTCTTCAATTGTCTTGTAGACTGTGTGTTTGTCTCATTAGAAATACCTTGTACTGTGTTGAGGTTAAAACCTATAGCCTTTGTACAAAGGCCTTCGTTATGTGGTCTTATCCATTCTCTGTAACTCCCCTTGTGATTCAAGGGTTCATAGTTGAAAAGGTTGATAGGGCTGAATGATTATAATATGCACATAATGTATCATGGAATGCTTCCTGGTTCCAGTACACATGTTGATTCCAAAATATTGAGCTATTTACACAATAATTCTACAACACATTTGGGACCCTACTTTGGGTTCCTCCAAACACCAAAGCTGTATTTTAGTTATCCAGGGTACAGTATCTGCATACAGGCCTAGTCACTAAGTATAAAGCACTACAGTTAATAGCTTGTCCAACTCCAGGTGTTTATTGGAACTTGCTTGCCACTGTCCAATTAGGCCCTTGGGTCGACAAAACCGTAGTCTTGTGGAGATGAAGATGCTTGGCCAGCACTCAAGTGAGATTTGTTTTTGGGTTGCTGAGATTAGTCCAGTAGAAGATGTGTAATTCCCTGGATTGACCTCTGGAGGGGGGTCTGCTCTCTAGCAGGAGAGGGAAGTGGGCCTGCTCTGGAGCCTGGAGCTGTCCTTCCTCACCACTCAACCAACCTGTCCCAAATGGCACCCTAGTCCCTATACGGTGCACCACTTTTGACCAGGGCCCATTGGGTGCCGGTCAGAGGTAGTGCACTATATAGGGAGTAGGGTGCTGTTTGAGAAGCAGCCAGAGGGATCAGATTTCACTCGTTCGGCACGCCAGGGAACAGACAGAAATAGCCTCCATGTTCTGACCTATAAAGAGATGGATTTCAACAAGCTGTTAATTGATGCTGCTGCCAAGTCAGGAAGAAGTTAAAGCGATGACTTTGACCATAGACTAGAAATGACAGGATGATGGTTTTGAAGTCACACAGAGTAATGTGGAGTAACTAGCAGAGGGCCCCTAAATCACTGCGTACTTGTGTCTATTCTGACAAACAGAAGTCCTTTCAGAAGTGACCCATTACCATCCAGACTAGTGTTAATTGTTTTACTGCATGGCTCAGAGATTCCAGAAGTCACTGAATTGTTCCTCAGACCTGTGTGACACCTCTTTCCACTAGAGGGCAGCAGAGGGCCTCAGAGTGAGCCTGCCCACTGTGTCAAAGTCACATGACAGCCTAAGCCTACAGGAGGCCAGTGCTCTCAGACTTTCAAAATGTCACCCTTGTTGTGTTTTCCTCTCTCCGTCTCTTTCCTCCTCTCTCTTTCCCTCTCTGACTTTCAACATATTTCCTCCGTGTTTCCTCAAAAATACTTTCCAGCCGTAGCAGACTGCAGCAGAGCTGACACTGTGACTGTCGTCGGGTAAAGAGACTGCAGCAGAGCTGACACTGTGACTGTCGTTGGGTAAAGAGACTGCAGCAGAGCTGACACTGTGACTGTCGTCGGGTAAAGAGACTGCAGCAGAGCTGACACTGTGACTGTCGTTGGGTAGACTGCAGCAGAGCTGACACTGTGACTGTCGTCGGGTAAAGAGACTGCAGCAGAGCTGACACTGTGACTGTCGTTTAGTAAAGAGACTGCAGCAGAGCTGACACTGTGACTGCTGTTGGGTAAAGAGACTGCAGCAGAGCTGACACTGTGACTGCTGTTGGGTAAAGAGACTGCAGCAGAGCTGACACTGTGACTGTCGTTGGGTAAAGAGACTGCAACAGAGCTGACACTGTGACTGTCGTCGGGTTAAGAGACTGCAACAGAGCTGACACTGTGACTGTCGTCGGGTTAAGAGACTGCAACAGAGCTGACACTGTGACTGTCGTCGGGTTAAGAGACTGCAGCAGAGCTGACACTGACTGTCGTCGGGTAGACTGCAGCAGAGCTGACACTGACTGTCGTTGGGTAGACTGCAGCAGAGCTGACACTGTGACTGTCGTCGGGTAAAGAAACTGCAGCAGAGCTGACACTGTGACTGTCGTCGGGTTAAGAGACTGCAGCAGAGCTGACACTGTGACTGTCGTCGGGTAGACTGCAGCAGAGCTGACACTGCGACTGTCGTCGGGTAAAGAAACTGCAGCAGAGCTGACACTGTGACTGTCGTCGGGTAAAGAAACTGCAGCAGAGCTGACACTGTGACTGTCGTCGGGTAAAGAAACTGCAGCAGAGCTGACACTGTGACTGTCGTCGGGTTAAGAGACTGCAGCAGAGCTGACACTGTGACTGTCGTCGGGTTAAGAGACTGCAGCAGAGCTGACACTGTGACAGCCATCGGGTAAAGTAAAAGAGAGGATATCTACACTATCATGGCTGATGTTCCTGTTCCTCCTTCCTCACTGAGAACAGAGGGGATCCTCCTGAGAGAGATCCACGTCAACCTACTGGAGTGTAAAGTCTGCTTCGAGAAGTATAACCCACGGCAGAAGGAACGCCGGCCTCAGAACCTGTCCTGCGGCCATGTACTCTGTCTGGAATGTGTCCGGGCGCTCTCCCACCCCGTCCTCAAGAAGCTTGAGTGCCCCTTCTGCCGGCAGCTGTGTGACGTTGACAGCACCTCCCACTGCCAGGCGCTGACAGACCTCCAGGATCTTCTGCTCTCCCGCTCCCCCAGGTCACCTGTCCCTCATCGGGTCAGAGGAGGCAGCGGCTGGGTCGGAGGTCTGGGCTCTGGAGCTCTGCGGCTTCGCTCAGCCTTCGGGGGCTGGGGGTCCCTGATCAACCCCACGGGGGTGGCCGTGTTCGGGTCCTCTGGGACCTTGGTGGTGGTGCACGATGGAGAAAGGAGGGTGGTGGTATTCGGGCCTCAGGGCAGGCGGCTGCACGGGTTCGGGCGGAGGGGTCGCGGCCACGGGGAGGTGTGTCACCCGGTGGATGTGGCGGTGACTCCCAGCGGGTATGTGGTTGTGACGGATGCCGGTGACGGTGCAGTGAAAGTGTTCACCTCCAGGGGGAGTTATGTTCTGGCGGTGTGGGACTCCTTCCAGATGCCCTGGGGGGTGGACGTGGACAGCTGTGGACATATCCTGGTCACTGACATCCAGGCCGGCACTCTCTCCCAGGTCGTGGTGGACTTTGCCCGTGGCGTGACTCTGATGAACCGAGCGGTCATAACCGACCTCCAGCGGCCCAAGGCAGTGGCCTGCTGTCGGGTGACGGGGAACATCGCCCTGGTGGAGACACTGGGGCTCACCACCACACAACCTTCAAATGGCCCCCGGCCTACCAGACTGACAATATTCAACAAAGACTTTAACGTGCTCTCTCAGATAGACAGCTTTACTCTGAGCCTGGGGGCCTCCGTGTGGCCCTGCATGTCTGCCGTGGCCTTTGACAGGGATGGGGATGTGATCGTGATAGACTCCCAGCGTGGGTTGATTTGGAGTTTGGGAAAGCTCCAGAACGGCCCGGTCCTAACCCCTCTGGTCAGTGGAGACTTGGTTCGCCCGGTGGGGCTGGTCGCCACAGCACAGAACACGCTGATTGTTTTAGACAGTGGAGACCATGCAGTGAAGATGTATTCAGTTCACTCGGATGCTATTCTAGTCCAAAAATGATGTAGGAAGAGTTAGCTGTCTGGCTGACTTGTATTGTGAAAAAAAATATAAACTAAATGCATAATGCCTGGTGATTCCACCTGTTGTGATGTAACACAATAAAATCCAGATTCAAATTATACAAATGTTTTAAGAGGATTTTTTTTGAGCATATTTTTATTTTCGAACGCTGTTGGAAAGAATGAAATGAAGAGCATTAATAACAAGGGGTGTTTGGGCTCTCCTCCCATTTTCACCTGTCCTTAATACTTTGTAATAACATGGTAATGACAGGCGGATAATGACATGGTAATGACAGGTGAATAATGACATGGTAATGACAGGTGGATAATGACATGGTAACGGCAGGTGGGTAATGACATGGTAATGACAGGCGGATAATGACATGGTCATGACAGGTGGATAATGACATGGTAATGATAGGTTGATAATCACATGGTAATGACAGGCGGATAATGACATGGTCATGACAGGTGGATAATGACATGGCCATGACAGGTGGGTAATGACATGGTAATGACAGGTGGATAATGACATGGTCATGACAGGTGGATAATGACATGGCCATGACAGGTGGGTAATGACATGGTCATGACAGGTGGATAATGACATGGCCATGACAGGTGGGTAATGACATGGTCATGACAGGTGGATAATAACATGATAATGACAGGTGGATAATGACATGGTAATGACATGTTGATAATAACATGATAATGACAGGTGGATAAAGACATGGTAATGACAGGTGGATAATGGCATGGTAACTACATGTGGATAATAACATGATAATGACAGGTGGATAATGACATGGTCTTGACAGGTGGATAATGACATGGTCATGACAGGTGGATAATGACATGGTCATGACAGGTGGATAATGACATGGTCATGACAGGTGGATAATGACATGGTCATGACAGGTGGGTAATGACATGGTAATGACAGGTGGATAATCACATGGTCATGACAGGTGGATAATGACATGGTAATGACAGGTGGATAATGACATGGTCATGACAGGTGGATAATGACATGGTAATGACAGGTGGATAATCACATGGTCATGACAGGTGGATAATGACATGGTAATGACAGGTGGATAATCACATGGTCATGACAGGTGGATAATGACATGGTAATGACAGGTGGATAATGGCATGGTAACTACATGTGGATAATAACATGATAATGACAGGTGGATAATGACATGGTAATGACAGGTGGATAATGACATGGTCATGACAGGTGGATAATGACATGGTCATGACAGGTGGATAATTACTTCTGAGATATACAAATAAACTAGGCCTACTAATTGTAAAACTGTACTGTGATTACAGTGACTGCACCTATGTCATTACATATTTTAGGAACATTGCTCATCTCTGGTTATGTTTAACTGACAGCCTGGTGCTAATTAGACAATACATTTTAATTGTATTCATCTTTATTTATCCAGGAAGTCCCATTGAGGTCAGAAGATCTATTTTACAAGGGAGACCTTTCGCCAGAAGGTTAATTTATTTCATTTATTTTTAATGAAGTCTATTTGTTTGAACACTTTTGGAGGTAATTTGCACATGTTCTGTTTCATAGGGTGTATTCACTACGATCCAAACGGATCTAAACGGAACGAAACCTGAATTTGTCCCATTGAAACTCTCGTTTTCATTGTAAAACCTTTTTTGGGAGTAAACCGTTTCCTTTGCAAAACGTGTTGGACTAATGATTATACTCCTGCTGTATCGACTAAGTAGGCTAGGCTATCCGGGCCAGTCCCGGACATAAAAAAGGCCCCAAACAGAAAGCATCAGTAAAAGTTTAGTCACTTTCAGGCCACTGATGAGGAGGGCTAGTATCTCCTCCTCTTCTTCTTCCTCTTACACATTTTACACAGTCTGCATTTCACATTTCACAATATTTTGGAACCCCATAAGCGCGTGCACTGATACAGTTTCCGACTTTTCCCGATCCCCCATGCTGGGTTTCCCAATATTGGCCAGTTCGGTTCGTGTTATGAGAAATCCTTTTTTGTTGTTGCATAGCCTTAAGGCACCGCATGATTTCCAGCAGCCAGAGAGAGAGAGAGAATCGTGTGAACTGCTCCCACTTGAAGATGGCGGTTGTGATGCTGTCTGGGACTGGAGCACAGTGCTGGATCTGCATAGGACGATAACTTGATGGATATAAAGACAATGTTCAGTTTTTATTTTCTCTGTCTTCTGGACTGGACTCTTTTGGGATTGTGTTATTAGGGCATAGGCACACGTTCAACACCGGCTGAAAGTGGACTGGTCTTTTCGGGGACGGGGAGAGCCAGACGGATAGCCATAGCTTGCTAGCTAACACATTGATGGTAGTCCAGGCTGGGAGGAAAGTGGATGAAAATGTCGGATACCAAGGTAAAAGTTGCAGTCAGAGTCCGACCCATGAACCGGAGAGGTAAGTTACCGTAACTGAAAAAGAACCCGAATTCAGCAAACGTTACAGTTGTATTTAATACGTGCTAACTCGTTTTTAGTACCCCTTCTTTAGCCTTTTATCCCAAATATATATTTTTTTGTTGCTGCAGATAGAAAGTTAGCAACCAAGTCTTCTAGCCAAATGACAGGCTGCTTATATGTGTCACGTTAGCTAGCTACCTCTAATCTTAAATCAGGGCAAATAAATCCAACTTGCCAAGTGTCAGTCAGATGTAGTTTAAGTAGATACACGATTAGGCTAACTAGCTAGCTACTTTGATTAGAAATGCATGGAAACTTTCTCAACAAGACAGAGACACATTTGCTCTGAACTCTGCAGAAACGGAACTGCATACAAAATGTGTGGTGGATATGGAGGATAACCAAACTGTTCTGCATCCACCGCCTTCCAACAATAAAGGAGAAAACAGCAGGTAAAAACACAGTTACACTTATTCAACATTCTGATCTGTCTTTATTATATATTGTTTGTGCCTGTGGCCCATTTGAAGAACGTCGTCTTTTATTTTGGTGTGACATGATTATTTAGGGAGCGTCTCAAACTCTGTCCCTCGAGGCACCGACTTTTCCCAGCTAACTTGATGGATATAAAGACAATGTTGAGTTTTTATTTTCTCAGTCTTCTGGACTGGACTCTTCTGTGATTGTGTAATTAGGGCATACGCACACTTTCAACACCGGCTGAAACTGGACTGAAAATGGACTTTTGTTGGGTTTTCCCGGGAAGTTTTTCAAGCTTTAAAACAGTGAAAACGAAGTTCATCTTCCCTGTGTAATTTAAAATAAAATCTGTTTTTTCTCCCCGGGATGAAAGTGACTGAGTGGCTTAATAATGCAGGCTCACTAACCCACCTCGCTCCGCGGCAGGGCTACTACTATAAGGGATCCATGGGACGTCCCTATCCTAACCCAGGGTAAACTCGGTCGTCGGGACCCCAAGGGGTGCACGTTTTGGTTTGTTTCCCTACCACTACACAGCCGTTTCAAATAACAAGTGTTGATCATTTGAATTTATTGTGTAGTGTTAGGGCAAATACCAAAACGTGCACCCCTTGGGCTCCCGGGGACAGAGTTTGGGAAACACTGCCTAACCCAATCGTTACCGTAACCCTAAACATACCATTACATTAACCCTAAACATACCCCTTACCTAACCCTTACCTTAACCGTTTTACATTTCAACTTCAATGTGGTGACCTCAGAGTTGGGACGTCTCAAGCACCCCGTTTAGACGTTTAGACTTGCTCTCGATACTGTCTCTTTAAGAAAGTTTTCTGCAGCGTTGTCCTGCTATAACGCCCTAATAACATCCCATAGACCCAAAGCCTGCTGCTGTAGCTACACTGTAGCCGATCGAAGTCTTTCTATTCTGCTGTGATCTCCTAAAAATCAAGCAAATCGAACTAAGATCATTCTATGTTAGATTGTCCAGATGTTTTAAATGTCCCGTGGAAGCCCCTGCTTCTTTCTTTGAGAATGACTGGGACCTGATCAAAACCTTTTCCTCAACAAAGTAGCCAACAGCGAACCAACTGCTGGAACTGTGACAAAATTCCAACGCAACAGACTGTATAAATAGATGCAGCATCTAGAGGCCATCAGTGGCTGAATTACAGCCCGACCTGTTTACTGTACTTGTGGTTTTCCTTATCATCATTTTTTACGATTGTTATGTAAATCATCTATTGAATAATTGTCTACGGGACCTGGAAACATAAATTAGCCTAATTAACTCAATTTGAATATAATAATATATCATATTGTGTCCAAGAAAACAGAATTTGTGGTCTCAGTCAGAACCCAAAGCATAATAACTACTCATTCTAGAGCTAAACAATTCCACACCAGCTGACCAGCCTTGGCATGACTCTGTCTCTTCACCATTACTTTTCATGTGAGTTTCACATTTGGTGTTAAAGGGGCTGTGGTTTAGGGATGGACAACTAGTTTAACATGCCATAGTAATTATCCTCCACTTGCTATTGGCTGAGAGGGAGGAAGCATCTTGAATTTTTATGATTCGTAAATATTAAAGTTGACAGCTAACCTTGATTATTTTTTTGAAGGAGTCCCACACTTCGTATTTTTTTGTGTATTGAGAGAGAGAGAGAGAGAGGGAGGGGGGGAGAGAGGGAGGGGGGGAGAGAGGGAGGGAGGGAGGGGGAGAGAGAGAGGGAGGGAGGGAGGGGGAAAGAGAGGGAGGGAGGGAGGGAGAGAGGGAGGGAGGGAGGGAGAGAGAGAGAGGGAGGGAGGGAGGGAGGGAGGGAGAGGGAGGGGGAGAGAGGGAGAGGGAGGGAGGGAGGGGGAGAGAGGGAGGGAGGGAGGGGGAGAGAGGGAGAGGGAGGGAGGGAGGGAGGGGGAGAGAGAGAGAGAGAGAGAGTGGGAGGAAAGGACTGCAGAGAGAGTGTTAAAGCAGTGTGTCTGATACAAACCCATAGTCACATCTCTACATGGGATCCAGAGACAGTGTGTCTGATACAAACCCATAGTCACAGCTCTACATGGGATCCAGAGACAGTGTGTCTGATACAAACCCATAGTCACATGCTGCTCACAGATATAAGCTTCATTTCCTAGTTATATGAGGTCAGACAAATACAGAAGAACACAGGCCCTATAGTCAAAACTAGTACGCTATAACACCGAGCTGAACCACCCAGGTAAACTAGTATACTATAACACCATGCTGCACCACCCAGGTAAACTAGTACACTAACACCGAGCTGCACCACCCAGGTAAACTAGTACACTATAACACCGAGCTGCACCACCCAGGTAAACTAGTACACTATAACACCATGCTGCACCACCCAGGTAAACTAGTACACTATAACACCATGCTGCACCACCCAGGTAAACTAGTACACTATAACACTGAGCTGCACCACCCAGGTAAACTAGTAAACTGACAGGTAAGCATCCTCTCGTGTTTCATATGCTGGGAGTGAGTGTACAACCCAGGCTGCACCCCAAATTGCACCGTATTCCCAATATGGTGCATTACTTTTCACCAAAAAATAGTGCACTATATATGGAACAGGGTTCCATTTGGGATGCTCCCTGGGTCTCTCTGTCTCTCTATGAAGCTTACTCAACAGTCGGCCAGGAAACAGGAGAACGAGGGGAAGTGGATCAGCAGAAAGTAAGAACCTCTGTTTTTAAAGGCCCGGTGTGTCCGGTGTCTGAGGTGCCGAAGACCAGAGCTTGAGCCAATCAGCCCTCGATCCACCTTTGTGTGTGTTTTTAGTAGATTCACTTCCACGTTTCACCACAACGTGCCTTTATAAAGGGAAACCAGATAATATGGCCTAGACAGACATAAACAGCCCTCCGCCTGAACACACATCAGACTGGAGTGAAATATGCATCTGGCTCTCACGTTTTTGTCCCTATGTTTTGTTGCTTAGTTAGGTTGGATGGTTGATTATATCCCTCATCATATCTCACTACATTGTTCCATGAAAGCTATCTATCATACTGTATCTATCCTATCTATCATACTGTATCTATCATACTGTATCGAACCTATCTATCATACTGTATCTATCATACTGTATCTATCATACCGTATCTATCATACTGCATCTATCATACTGTATCTATCCTATCTATCACACTGTATCATACTGTATCTATCATACTGTATCTTACCTATCTATCAAACTGTATCTATCATACTGTATCTATTCTATCTATCACACTGTATCTATCACACTGTATCTATCATACTGTATCTATCCTATCTATCATACTGTATCTATCCTATCTGTCATACTGTATCTATCACACTGTATCTATCCTATCTATCATACTGTATCTATCACACTGTATCGAACCTATCTATCACACTGTATCTATCATACTGTATCTATCATACTGTATATATCATACTGTATCGAACCTATCTATCACACTGTATCGAACCTATCTATCATACTGTATCTATCATACTGTATCTATCCTATCTGTCACACTGTATCGAACCTATCTGTCATACTGTATCTATCATACTGTATCCATCATACTGTATCTATCCTATCTATCACACTGTATCTATCATACTGTATCTATCATACTGTATCCATCATACTGTATCTGTCATACTGTATCTATCATACTGTATCCATCATACTGTATCTATCCTATCTATCACACTGTATCTATCATACTGTATCTATCCTATCTATCATACTGTATCTATCACACTGTATCGAACCTATCTATCACACTGTATCTATCACACTGTATTTATCATACTGTATCTATCACACTGTATCTATCATACTGTATCGAACCTATCTATCAGACTGTATCGAACCTATCTATCATACTGTATCTATCATACTGTATCTATCATACTGTATCTATCATACTGTATCTATCATACTGTATCTATCATACTGTATCCATCATACTGTATCTATCCTATCTATCATACTGTATCTATCCTATCTATCACACTGTATCGAACCTATCTATCATACTGTATCTATCATACTGTATCTATCACACTATCAAACCTATCTGTCATACTGTATCTATCATACTGTATCCATCATACTGTATCTATCACACTGTATCTAACCTATCTATCATACTGTATCTATCTAATTCAATTGTTCCATAAAAGCTAGCAGCTTTATGGTCCATGTTGCTGTGCTTGGTTTGGTTCACTCTACCTCGACCTCTTGAGTGAACTGCTGCTGTCATCTATGTCTGTGTCCCAAATTACCCCCTGTTTCCTATGGGGGCTCTGGTCAAAAGTAGTGCTCTATGTAGGGAAAAGGGTGCCACTTGAGACATTTCCTCTGTCACCCCAGATTAAACTAGTGACCTGATTAACCAGAGATGCAAATGAAATCATCTCTTTAAGATGAAAGATTTACGCTGTCCCCTTGCTCTTTGTCCCTCGAACAAATCAATTGTCTTAATGCTGCTATGATTTGTAGATGTGCCCAGGATGCAGTGTGCATGTCTTTCTCATTCTGATTGAACATGAAGGGATGCTGTCTTCAGGGTAAACTATGTAGACCAGAGAGAAAAGGTCTACCCTAACCAACACTAGCTGGAAAGGTCACATCCCAAATGGCATCCTATTCCCTATGTAGTGCACTACTTTAGACCAGGACCCGTAGGGATTGTTCATTTAGCCTACATACTGCATGGATAGGAAACTGGCTTTTACATCATCAAAATGGGACACAACAGATCATAGCAGACACTAAATAAACATACAAAGGCAGAGAGGCTAACAGGGAAAAGAGCCGTCATCTAGCAGAGAAACCCCTGTCTAGTAAGTAGGGCTTGAAGACATCTCATCTAGCAGTGAAACCCCTGTCTAGTAAGTAGGGCTTGAAGACATCTCATCTAGCAGTGAAACCCCTGTCTAGTAAGTAGGGCTTGAAGACACCTCATCTAACAGTGAAACCCCTGTCTAGTAAGTAGGGCTTGAAGAGCCGTCATCTAGCAGTGAAACCCCTGTCTAGTAAGTAGGGCTTGAAGACATCTCATCTAGCAGTGAAACCCCTGTCTAGTAAGTAGGGCTTGAAGACACCTCATCTAGCAGTGAAACACCTGTCTAGTAAGTAGGGCTTGAAGACACCTCATCTAGCAGTGAAACCCCTGTATAGTAAGTAGGGCTTGAAGACATCTCATCTAGCAGTGAAACCCCTGTCTAGTAAGTAGGGCTTGAAGACATCTCATCTAGCAGTGAAACCCCTGTCTAGTAAGTAGGGCTTGAAGAGCCGTCATCTAGCAGTGAAACCCCTGTCTAGTAAGTAGGGCTTGAAGACATCTCATCTAGCAGTGAAACCCCTGTCTAGTAAGTAGGGCTTGAAGACATCTCATCTAGCAGTGAAACCCCTGTCTAGTAAGTAGGGCTTGAAGACAGACTTGTTTGTTCATCTGTAGCCTAACTCTACATCTGATGTGGCTCTTGTAATCAGCAGATCTACATTAGCCAGTAATGAGCTTTCTGCTCCAGCCTCAAGAGCCCACCACACGTTAACCATACGTTAACCACACGTTAACCTATATTTAAGGCTCTTATCAGATCTGAAATTTCCACAGAACCGCCCCATTCCAGGCAATTAAGCAAATGAGGCTTTAAAGCAAACATTCAAGGAACAAGACTAGAGTATGTAGCAATAGAACAAAAGGCATGTGTCTGGGTCAAAGGTCAAGGAAATGAAACTTAACATTAACTGGGATGTCATAGTCAATTAGTCTAGTTTACCGACTGCCTGTCATGGACCATTGGCTACTTTGTGGTATCTTTCCAGTGGGTCCAGGGTCGTATGTTTATTTAGTGTCTGATTTGTTGTGTCCCATTTTGATGATGTAAAAGTCTGTTTCCTGTCCATGCAGTATGTAGGCTAAGTTAACAGGACCCACCACGTTATGTTAGATGTCAGGATTTCCCTGCAAGGTGATCGGCCTATTGCACTTCTCCACCATTCAGAGAGGCTAAATCCAATGTCCCTTCCATGTGCTGTGATGCAGGGTTGAGTTGATGACTGCTGTGTTGTCTGGTTTCACTTCCAACAGCTAGATTGTAAGGTTTATCCCTAGGTCACACAAGATACATGTGTGGTGCAACCTTGCCATTTCACCAAGCAGCATTCATAGTTGTTATTTAGCCTAGGTAAAGTCCCTATATAAGAGTCTAAATTCACTTTCTTCTTCTTGGGATGTAGAAAGTCACTTTAAAGTCTGCCGTTTTGAGATGTTGGAGTGTATTATTCTGAGCCAGTATTATTGTCTGGATGTTATGTCCTGGATGATTTCCCCTCTGAATCAGAACAAGATGAACACATGTTATAACTCACTTAGTTCCCAGCTGTAGTAGTTCTTTCTCTCTGTTTTGAATGACTTCTAGCTCAGGAATTCTATGAAGACAGCTAAGGTTGACTTGCTGAGTGAGTTGAGATTGGCCCAGTTATTCTAAATCTTCCTCCTGAGTCTCCAACCTGTCCTGTGTTTAGTATGTCTATAGAAGAGGATAGAGGATACCCTGCTCCCTCAGGCCCTGTCTCTGTCGTTCAGGACTCCTGCTCCCTCAGGCCCTGTCTCTGTCGTTCAGGACTCCTGCTCCCTCAGGCCCTGTCTCTGTTGTTCAGGACTCCTGCTCCCTCAGGCCCTGTCTCTGTCGTTCAGGACTCCTGCTCCCTCAGGCCCTGTCTCTGTCGTTCAGGACTCCTGCTCCCTCAGGCCCTGTCTCTGTCGTTCAGGACTCCTGCTCCCTCAGGCCCTGTCTCTGTTGTTCAGGACTCCTGCTCCCTCAGGCCCTGTCTCTGTCGTTCAGGACTCCTGCTCCCTCAGGCCCTGTCTCTGTCGTTCAGGACTCCTGCTCCCTCAGGCCCTGTCTCTGTTGTTCAGGACTCCTGCTCCCTCAGGCCCTGTCTCTGTTGTTCAGGACTCCTGCTCCCTCAGGCCCTGTCTCTGTTGTTCAGGACTCCTGCTCCCTCAGGCCCTGTCTCTGTCGTTCAGGACTCCTGCTCCCTCAGGCCCTGTCTCTGTTGTTCAGGACTCCTGCTCCCTCAGGCCCTGTCTCTGTTGTTCAGGACTCCTCCTCCCTCAGGCCCTGTCTCTGTTGTTCAGGACTCCTTCTCCCTCAGGCCCTGTCTCTGTTGTTCAGGACTCCTGCTCCCTCAGGCCCTGTCTCTGTTGTTCAGGACTCCTTCTCCCTCAGGCCCTGTCTCTGTTGTTCAGGACTCCTGCTCCCTCAGGCCCTGTCTCTGTCGTTCAGGACTCCTGCTCCCTCAGGCCCTGTCTCTGTTGTTCAGGACTCCTGCTCCCTCAGGCCCTGTCTCTGTTGTTCAGGACTCCTTCTCCCTCAGGCCCTGTCTCTGTTGTTCAGGACTCCTGCTCCCTCAGGCCCTGTCTCTGTTGTTCAGGACTCCTGCTCCCTCAGGCCCTGTCTCTGTGGTTCAGGACTCCTGCTCCCTCAGGCCCTGTCTCTGTTGTTCAGGACTCCTGCTCCCTCAGGCCCTGTCTCTGTGGTTCAGGACTCCTGCTCCCTCAGGCCCTGTCTCTGTTGTTCAGGACTCCTGCTCCCTCAGGCCCTGTCTCTGTGGTTCAGGACTCCTGCTCCCTCAGGCCCTGTCTCTGTTGTTCAGGACTCCTGCTCCCTCAGGCCCTGTCTCTGTCGTTCAGGACTCCTGCTCCCTCAGGCCCTGTCTCTGTCGTTCAGGACTCCTGTATGCGGTTGAGATGTGTCAACGTTGGTGATCTATCAGCATGCCAGATATGGCTGCAGGCAGGGCCACAATCATGGGAACGTCAGCATTGCATTCTTCCTTCCACATTTAAAGTACTCAGTTTCATCCTGACAAGAGTGTGTAGGATTAAGGTTAAGTCTCAAATAACTAACCTAACTAGTCATTGTATATTTTCAACACATTTATATGCAGTAAAACGCTGTCTTGTACAATGTGAATTGGGTTGAACATTCTTAATGGTGTGCCTTTCCCTAGGGATCCCATTGTGGGTCTTAGCTGCTAGTTTTCTGCTCTAAGAGCACCATGCCACAGGCACCATGTGAACATGTAAGCTATGTAAAGAATGTGACAAATATACCTATTTTTCCTTTGATGGCTTAGGTCCTAGGAACATTGGGGTATGTTTTGGCACTATGATACATTGCACCGGCACTTGTGACCCTCCCTCTGTTTCACTCCCCCTGAAACATTAACTGTAATCTCACTGATGTCGGCACATTGAAGGTGACTGCAGGGCGATGGAGGTTACCTTTCCTCACCCGAGCTGCTAGTGATGTTCACGCTCACATTCTCAGGTTTCAGTCTACCTCTTATCCTGGACAGGCACGAGTGGCACATTTGAAATGTGAATCTGGGAAAGCAATTTTGTTTTCAAATCACAGTCTGCTTCTCTCAGAGCATTATACCTAATGATGGAGTGAAGAGAGAGAGAGGGAATAACTTAGGCGGATGTCTAGAGAGAGAGAGAGTTAGAGAAGAGAGAGAGTGCGTTAGAGAGAGTTAGAGAGAGAGAGAGAGAGAGAGAGAGAGAGAGAGAAAGCGTTAGAGAGAGTTAGAGAGGAAGAGAGAGAAAGCGTTAGAGAGAGAGTTAGAGAAGAGAGAGAGAGAGAGATTAGCAGCAAGGGAAATACCCTTGAGCTCCCACAATAGGGCCAAATTACAGCTGTCATGCCCTAACGTGTCCATCCACCCAGAACAATAGAAAACTAGTCTATGGTAGGATTTAGGTAATGGTAGGTTAGCCCCTTACAAATATGATACCACCCACTGTACCATTGAACTGGTAGCGTATGACTGAATCCATAAAGTAAACATTATTGAATGGAGCTCCATCAACCATTGGATTCACTGGGGATGTTTGGAGTGTGTTTTCCCCAGATGACGGGGACTATTAGGCCTATTCAGTGTAGAGAAATAAAGCCACTGTAGGTGATTGATGTTGCAGGGTGGTGATATCTAGTACAGCGGGTTACTGTGGAGCAGACTCATTTCCAACATCTAGGCAGGGGTGCAGGACTGAGACAGTCACTTTGTTCCTCACCACTCCCAGCCTCTACAGCACAGGGCAACGTGATTAGTGTATGTCTTTGTCTCAAATTGCACCCTATCCTCTATTTAGTGCACTACGTTTGACCAGGGTCCATAGGGCACTATAAAGGGAATAGGGTGTCATTTGGGACTCATCCTATGTTTGTCTCTATCTGATTACTACTGTAACCAAGCTTGTCATTTACCTCTTTATCTTCTGTTCTGTACACAATCTCTTCCTTATCACACACTTCAGTTGAGTTCACAGAACTGCTTCGGTTGAGTTCACAGAACTGCTTCAGTTGAGTTCACAGAACTGCTTCAGTTGAGTTCACAGAACTGCTTCAGTTGAGTTCACAGAACTGCTTCAGTTGAGTTCACATAAGTACACTATATATACAAAAGTATGTGGACACCCATTCTAATTAGTGGAATTGGCTATTTCAGCCACATCCGTTGCTGACAGGTGTATAAAATCAGGCACACAGCCATGCAAACTCCATAGACAAACATTGACAGTAGAATGGCTTTACTGAAGAACTCAGTGACTTTAAACGTGGCAGTCATAGAATGCCACCTTTCCAACAAGTCAGTTCGTCAAATTTCTGCTCTGCTAGAGCTGTGTAAACGTGTTCTCTGGAGTGTTGAATCACGCTTCACCATCTGGCAGTCTGACAGGACAAATCTGGATTTGGTGGATGCCTGGAGAACACCACCTGCCCCAATGAATAGAGACAATTGTAGAGTTTGGTTCAGGAGGAATAATGGTCTGGGGCTGTTTTTCATAGTTCATGCAAGGCTCCTTAGTTCCATTGAAGGCTATTTGAATCGTTGCTCTATCTGATGTAAGAAAATGCCTTAGTTAGTGGTCTTCAGAGCCTGAGTCATGCTTTTCCCCCAGTCAAACGCAGACTGGAAGCTGAAAGTTAAAATGCCTTAGTTAGTGGTCTTCAGAGCCTGAGTCATGCTTTTCCCCCAGTCAAACGCAGACTGGAAGCTTGAAGTTATGTTTATGTCATGCTTCATTCTGGCGTGCGTTCTTGACCCTGTTACAGATGTTCCTCAGCGTTTTGACCAGAAGCTTTTTCTCAGAAACATGCAATGTCAAGGAGATGTCTACAGGATAGCCAAATAGGGCTAAACAAAGATGGTGGACGTATGGCGCTGCTTAAATACATTTAAGAGGAGGCTCAGGATGCCTCAAAAATGACCTATAGTGCACTACTTTTGACCACATCCCAATGGGCTCTGGTCCAAAATAGTGCACTATATGGGGAATAGGTTGCTACTTGGGACTCAGCCCAGACCCGAGGTCTATGATCTCTTTGGTTTGTCTCCTGTCTCCTAGTGGACATAGGCGTCAAAGCCCTCAGCACCATCCAGCTACCAGGAAGTGCTGATTGTTTGTGAACATTGATGTCTTTGTGTGAGTAGAGCAGAGCTGGAGGGAACTAAGGCGATATCTAATGCTGTTTAGAGTAAGTTGGGCTGTGTCACAAATGGCATAAAATCGGGTTTGTTTTGGAATTCTTTGTGGGTTTGTGTAATCTGAGGGAAATATGTGTCTCTAATATGGTCATACATTGGACAGGAGATTAGGAAGTGCAGCTCAGTTTCCACCTCATTTTGTGGGAAGTGTGAGAGCGAGGTCTGCCTACGGCGGCCTTTCTCAATAGCAAGGCTATGCTCACTGAGTGTACATTTTGGGTCAGTCACTGTGGTCAGGTATCTGCCACTATGTACTCTCAGTTTAGGGCCAAGTAGCATTCTAGTTGGCTGTTTTTTTGTTTGTTAATTCTTTCCAATGTGTCAAGTAATTATCTTTTTGTTTTTTCATGATTTGGTTGTGTCTAATTGTGTTGCTGTCCTGGTGCTCTGTGGGGTTTGTTTGTGTTTGTGAACAGAGCCCCAGGACCAGCTTGCTGAGGGGACTCTTCTCCATGTTCATCTCTTTGTAGGTGATGGCTTTGTTATGGAAGGTTTGGGAATCGCTTCCTTTTAGGTGGTTATAGAATTTAACGGCTCTTTTCTGGATTTTGATAATTAGCGGGTATCGGCCTAACTCTGCTCTGCATGCATTATTTGGTGTTCTACGTTGTACACTGGAGGATATTTTAGCAGACTTCTGCATGCAGAGTCTCAATTTGGTGTTTGTCCCATTTTGTGAAGTCTTGGTTGGTGAGCGGACCCCAGACCTCACAACCATAAAGGGCAATGGGTTCTATAACTGATTCAAGTATTTTTAGCCAGATCCTTATTGGTATGTTGAATTTTCATGTTCCTTTTGATGGCATAGAATGCCCTTCTTGCCTTGTCTCTCAGATCGTTCACAGCTTTGTGGAAGTTACCTGTGGCGCTGATGTTTAGGCCAAGGTATGTATAGTTTTTTGTGTGCTCTCGGGCAACGGTGTCTAGATGGAATTTGTATTTGTGGTCCTGGCAACTGGACCTTTTTTGGAGCACCATTATTTTGTCTTACTGAGATTTTCTGTCGGGGCCCAGGTCTGGCAGAATCTGTGCAGAAGATCTAAGTGCTGCTGTAGGCCCTCCTTGGTTGGTGACAGAAGCACCAGATCATCAGCAAACAGTAGACATTTGACTTCAGATTCTAGTAGGGTGAGGCCGGGTGCTGCAGACTGTTCTAGTGCCCTTTCCAATTCGTTGATAAATATGTTGAAGAGGGTGGGGCTTAAACTGCATCCCTGTCTCACCCCACGGCCCTAGGACCATGCCTCAGGACTACCTGACATGATGACTCCTTGCTGTCCCCAGTCCACCTGGCCGTGCTGCTGCTCCAGTTTCAACTGTTCTGCCTTATTATTATTGGACCATGCTGGTCATTTATGAACATTTGGACATCTTGGCCATGTTCTGTTATAATCTCCACCCGGCACAGCCTGGCTGGACTGGCCACCCCTCATAGCCTGGTTCTTCTCTAGGTTTCTTCCTAGGTTTTGGCCTTTCTAGGGAGTTTTTCCTAGCCACCGTGCTTCTACACCTGCATTGCTTGCTGTTTGGGGTTTTAGGCTGGGTTTCTGTACAGCACTTTGAGATATCAGCTGATGTACGAAGGGCTTTATAAATACATTTGATTTGATTTGGTAAGAAATGTGTATTTTTCCCATTTTAACCGCATACTTGTTGTTTATCTACATGGATTTTATTATGTTGTATGTTTTCCCCCCCAACACCACTTTCCATCAATTTGTATAGCAGACCCTCATGCCAAATTGAGTGGAAGGCTTTTTTCACTGAGGAAATGTACGAGTCAGCTGTTAATGGTAATGCAGAGGATTTTCCCAAGGTTACTGTTGATCATTTGTCATGGAAGTTATTGGGCTCAAATGTATCTCCACTGGGGTGGTCAGTCCTTGGTTCCAAATATTGGGGAAGATGCCAGAGCTGAAGATGATGTTAAAGAGTTTTAGTATAGCCAATTGGAATTTGTGGTCTGTATATTTTATCATTTCATTTAGGATACCATCAACACCACATACCTTTTTGGGTTGGAGGGTTTGTATTTTGTCCTGTAGTTCATTCAATGTAATTGGAGAATCCAGTGGGTTCTGGTCGTCTTTTATAGTTGATTCTAAGATTTGTATTTGATCATGTATATGTTTTTGCTGTTTGTTATTTGTTATAGAACCAAAAAGTTTGGAGAAGTGGTTTACACATACAACTCCATTTTGGATAGATCATTATTTCAGTTGTTGTTTGTTTAGTGTTTTCCAATTTTCCCAGAAGTGGTTAGAGTCTATGGATTCTTCGGTTACGTTGAGCTGATTCCTTCTTTTTCCTTCTTTTTCCATAGAGTATTTATGTATTGTTTTAGTGATTCACAATCTCTCTCAAACTCAATCTCTCACTCACTCACTCACTCACTCACTCACTCACTCACACACACACACACACACACACACACACACACACACAGGACCTGGTGCCATCACCGTCACGCTCTCCTAACAGTCTCTCTCTGTCACAATGAGGGCCTGTTGTCCAGTGGCTTCCCTCAGGAATGCATCCCTTTGTCTTTCCATGTTTGTCCCTTTCCTCTCCCTCTTTGACTGCTAGTATGTATCAATAATCCACCTTTCCCCTGTCTCTCCCTCTGATAGTACCAATAATCCACCTTTCCCCTGTCTGTCCCTCTGATAGTATCAATAATCCACCTTTCCCCTGTCTCTCCCTCTGATAGTATCAATAATCCACCTTTCCCCTGTCTCTCCCTCTGATAGTACCAATAATCCACCTTTCCCCTGTCTCTTCCTCTCTGATAGTACCAATAATCCACCTTTCCCCTGTATCTCCCTCTCTGATAGTACCAATAATCCACCTTTCCCCTGTCTCTCCCTCTGATAGTACCAATAATCCACCTTTCCCCTGTCTCTCCCTCTCTGATAGTACCAATAATCCACCTTTCCCCTGTCTCTCCCTCTGATAGTACCAATAATCCACCTTTCCCCTGTCTGTCCCTCTGATAGTACCAATAATCCACCTTTCCCCTGTCTGTCCCTCTGATAGTACCAATAATCCACCTTTCCCCTGTCTGTCCCTCTGATAGTACCAATAATCCACCTTTCCCCTGTCTCTCCCTCTGATAGTACCAATAATCCACCTTTCCCCTGTCTCTCCCTCTGATAGTACCAATAATCCACCTTTCCCCTGTCTGTCCCTCTGATAGTATCAATAATCCACCTTTCCCCTGTCTGTCCCTCTGATAGTACCAATAATCCACCTTTCCCCTGTCTGTCCCTCTGATAGTACCAATAATCCACCTTTCCCCTGTCTCTCCCTCTCTGATAGTACCAATAATCCACCTTTCCCCTGTCTCTCCCTCTCTGATAGTACCAATAATCCACCTTTCCCCTGTATCTCCCTCTGATAGTACCAATAATCCACCTTTCCCCTGTCTCTCCCTCTGATAGTGCCAATAATCCACCTTTCCCCTGTCTCTCCCTCTGATAGTATCAATAATCCACCTTTCCCCTGTATCTCCCTCTCTGATAGTACCAATAATCCACCTTTCCCCTGTCTCTCCCTCTCTGATAGTTCCAATAATCCACCTTTCCCCTGTCTGTCCCTCTCTGATAGTACCAATAATCCACCTTTCCCCTGTCTGTCCCTCTCTGATAGTACCAATAATCCACCTTTCCCCTGTCTCTCCCTCTTTGACTGCTAGTATGTATCAATAATCCACCTTTCCCCTGTCTGTCCCTCTCTGATAGTACCAATAATCCACCTTTCCCCTGTCTGTCCCTCTCTGATAGTACCAATAATCCACCTTTCCCCTGTCTGTCCCTCTCTGATAGTACCAATAATCCACCTTTCCCCTGTCTCTCCCTCTTTGACTGCTAGTATGTATCAATAATCCACCTTTCCCCTGTCTGTCCCTCTCTGATAGTACCAATAATCCACCTTTCCCCTGTCTCTCCCTCTCTGATAGTATCAATAATCCACCTTTCCCCTGTCTCTCCCTCTTTGACTGCTAGTATGTATCAATAATCCACCTTTCCCCTGTCTCTCCCTCTGATAGTACCAATAATCCACCTTTCCCCTGTCTCTCACTCTCTGATAGCACCAATAATCCACCTTTCCCCTGTCTCTCCCTCTGATAGTACCAATAATCCACCTTTCCCCTGTCTGTCCCTCTGATAGTACCAATAATCCACCTTTCCCCTGTCTCTCCCTCTGATAGTACCAATAATCCACCTTTCCCCTGTCTGTCCCTCTGATAGTACCAATAATCCACCTTTCCCCTGTCTGTCCCTCTGATAGTACCAATAATCCACCTTTCCCCTGTCTGTCCCTCTGATAGTACCAATAATCCACCTTTCCCCTGTCTCTCCCTCTGATAGTACCAATAATCCACCTTTCCCCTGTCTCTCCCTCTGATAGTACCAATAATCCACCTTTCCCCTGTCTGTCCCTCTGATAGTATCAATAATCCACCTTTCCCCTGTCTGTCCCTCTGATAGTACCAATAATCCACCTTTCCCCTGTCTGTCCCTCTGATAGTACCAATAATCCACCTTTCCCCTGTCTCTCCCTCTCTGATAGTACCAATAATCCACCTTTCCCCTGTCTCTCCCTCTCTGATAGTACCAATAATCCACCTTTCCCCTGTATCTCCCTCTGATAGTACCAATAATCCACCTTTCCCCTGTCTCTCCCTCTGATAGTGCCAATAATCCACCTTTCCCCTGTCTCTCCCTCTGATAGTATCAATAATCCACCTTTCCCCTGTATCTCCCTCTCTGATAGTACCAATAATCCACCTTTCCCCTGTCTCTCCCTCTCTGATAGTTCCAATAATCCACCTTTCCCCTGTCTGTCCCTCTCTGATAGTACCAATAATCCACCTTTCCCCTGTCTGTCCCTCTCTGATAGTACCAATAATCCACCTTTCCCCTGTCTCTCCCTCTTTGACTGCTAGTATGTATCAATAATCCACCTTTCCCCTGTCTGTCCCTCTCTGATAGTACCAATAATCCACCTTTCCCCTGTCTGTCCCTCTCTGATAGTACCAATAATCCACCTTTCCCCTGTCTGTCCCTCTCTGATAGTACCAATAATCCACCTTTCCCCTGTCTCTCCCTCTTTGACTGCTAGTATGTATCAATAATCCACCTTTCCCCTGTCTGTCCCTCTCTGATAGTACCAATAATCCACCTTTCCCCTGTCTCTCCCTCTCTGATAGTATCAATAATCCACCTTTCCCCTGTCTCTCCCTCTTTGACTGCTAGTATGTATCAATAATCCACCTTTCCCCTGTCTCTCCCTCTGATAGTACCAATAATCCACCTTTCCCCTGTCTCTCACTCTCTGATAGCACCAATAATCCACCTTTCCCCTGTCTCTCCCTCTGATAGTACCAATAATCCACCTTTCCCCTGTCTGTCCCTCTGATAGTACCAATAATCCACCTTTCCCCTGTCTTTCCCTCTGATAGTATCAATAATCCACCTTTCCCCTGTCTGTCCCTCTGATAGTACCAATAATCCACCTTTCCCCTCTCTCCCTCTGATAGTACCAATAATCCACCTTTCCCCTGTCTGTCCCTCTGATAGTACCAATAATCCACCTTTCCCCTGTCTCTCCCTCTCTGATAGTACCAATAATCCACCTTTCCCCTGTCTCTCCCTCTCTGATATTACCAATAATCCACCTTTCCCCTGCCTCTCCCTCTGATAGTACCAATAATCCATCTTTCCCCTGTCTCTCCCTCTGATAGTATCAATAATCCACCTTTCCCCTGTATCTCCCTCTGATAGTACCAATAATCCACCTTTCCCCTGTCTCTCCCTCTGATAGTACCAATAATCCACCTTTCCCCTGTCTGTCCCTCTCTGATAGTACCAATAATCCACCTTTCCCCTGTCTCTCCCTCTGATAGTACCAATAATCCACCTTTCCCCTGTCTCTCCCTCTGATAGTACCAATAATCCACCTTTCCCCTGTCTCTCCCTCTGATAGTACCAATAATCCACCTTTCCCCTGTATCTCCCTCTGATAGTACCAATAATCCACCTTTCCCCTGTCTGTCCCTCTCTGATAGTACCAATAATCCACCTTTCCCCTGTCTCTCCCTCTTTGACTGCTAGTATGTATCAATAATCCACCTTTCCCCTGTCTGTCCCTCTCTGATAGTACCAATAATCCACCTTTCCCCTGTCTCTCCCTCTGATAGTACCAATAATCCACCTTTCCCCTGTCTCTCTCTCTCTGATAGTACCAATAATACACCTTTCCCCTGTCTCTCCCTCTGATAGTACCAATAATCCACCTTTCCCCTGTCTCTCCCTCTCTGATAGTACCAATAATCCACCTTTCCCCTGTCTCTCCCTCTGATAGTACCAATAATCCACCTTTCCCCTGTCTGTCCCTCTGATAGTACCAATAATCCACCTTTCCCCTGTCTGTCCCTTTGATAGTACCAATAATCCATCTTTCCCCTGTCTGTCCCTCTCTGATAGTACAAATAATCCACTTGTTCCCTGTCTCTCCCTCTCTGATAGTACCAATAATCCACCTTTCCCCTGTCTGTCCCTCTGATAGTACCAATAATCCATCTTTCCCCTGTCTCTCCCTCTGATAGTACCAATAATCCACCTTTCCCCTGTCTGTCCCTCTCTGATAGTACCAATAATCCACCTTTCCCCTGTCTCTCCCTCTCTGATAGTACCAATAATCCACCTTTCCCCTGTCTCTCCCTCTGATAGTACCAATAATCCACCTTTCCCCTGTCTGTCCCTCTGATAGTACCAATAATCCACCTTTCCCCTGTCTGTCCCTTTGATAGTACCAATAATCCACCTTTCCCCTGTCTGTCCCTCTCTGATAGCACAAATAATCCACTTGTTCCCTGTCTCTCCCTCTCTGATAGTACCAATAATCCATCTTTCCCCTGTCTCTCCCTCTGATAGTACCAATAATCCACCTTTCCCCTGTATCTCCCTCTGATAGTTCCAATAATCCACCTTTCCCCTGTCTCTCCCTCTCTGATAGTACCAATAATCCACCTTTCCCCTGTCTGTCCCTCTGATAGTACCAATAATCCACCTTTCCCCTGTCTCTCCCTCTCTGATAGTTCCAATAATCCACCTTTCCCCTGTCTCCCCCTCTCTGATAGTACCAATAATCCACCTTTCCCCTGTCTGTCCCTCTCTGATAGTACCAATAATCCACCTTTCCCCTGTCTCTCCCTCTGATAGTACCAATAATCCACCTTTCCCCTGTCTCTCCCTCTTTGACTGCTAGTATGTATCAATAATCCACCTTTCCCCTGTCTATCCCTCTCTGATAGTACCAATAATCCACCTTTCCCCTGTCTCTCCCTCTCTGATAGTATCAATAATCCACCTTTCCCCTGTCTCTCCCTCTTTGACTGCTAGTATGTATCAATAATCCACCTTTCCCCTGTCTCTCCCTCTGATAGTACCAATAATCCACCTTTCCCCTGTCTCTCACTCTCTGATAGCACCAATAATCCACCTTTCCCCTGTCTCTCCCTCTGATAGTACCAATAATCCACCTTTCCCCTGTCTGTCCCTCTGATAGTACCAATAATCCACCTTTCCCCTGTCTTTCCCTCTGATAGTATCAATAATCCACCTTTCCCCTGTCTGTCCCTCTGATAGTACCAATAATCCACCTTTCCCCTCTCTCCCTCTGATAGTACCAATAATCCACCTTTCCCCTGTCTGTCCCTCTGATAGTACCAATAATCCACCTTTCCCCTGTCTCTCCCTCTCTGATAGTACCAATAATCCACCTTTCCCCTGTCTCTCCCTCTCTGATAGTACCAATAATCCACCTTTCCCCTGCCTCTCCCTCTGATAGTACCAATAATCCATCTTTCCCCTGTCTCTCCCTCTGATAGTATCAATAATCCACATTTCCCCTGTATCTCCCTCTGATAGTACCAATAATCCACCTTTCCCCTGTCTCTCCCTCTGATAGTACCAATAATCCACCTTTCCCCTGTCTGTCCCTCTCTGATAGTACCAATAATCCACCTTTCCCCTGTCTCTCCCTCTGATAGTACCAATAATCCACCTTTCCCCTGTCTCTCCCTCTGATAGTACCAATAATCCACCTTTCCCCTGTATCTCCCTCTGATAGTACCAATAATCCACCTTTCCCCTGTCTGTCCCTCTCTGATAGTACCAATAATCCACCTTTCCCCTGTCTCTCCCTCTTTGACTGCTAGTATATATCAATAATCCACCTTTCCCCTGTCTGTCCCTCTCTGATAGTACCAATAATCCACCTTTCCCCTGTCTCTCCCTCTGATAGTACCAATAATCCACCTTTCCCCTGTCTCTCCCTCTCTGATAGTACCAATAATACACCTTTCCCCTGTCTCTCCCTCTGATAGTACCAATAATCCACCTTTCCCCTGTCTCTCCCTCTCTGATAGTACCAATAATCCACCTTTCCCCTGTCTCTCCCTCTGATAGTACCAATAATCCACCTTTCCCCTGTCTGTCCCTCTGATAGTACCAATAATCCACCTTTCCCCTGTCTGTCCCTCTGATAGTACCAATAATCCACCTTTCCCCTGTCTGTCCCTCTGATAGTACCAATAATCCACCTTTCCCCTGTCTGTCCCTTTGATAGTACCAATAATCCACCTTTCCCCTGTCTGTCCCTCTCTGATAGTACAAATAATCCACTTGTTCCCTGTCTCTCCCTCTCTGATAGTACCAATAATCCACCTTTCCCCTGTCTGTCCCTCTGATAGTACCAATAATCCATCTTTCCCCTGTCTCTCCCTCTGATAGTACCAATAATCCACCTTTCCCCTGTCTGTCCCTCTCTGATAGTACCAATAATCCACCTTTCCCCTGTCTCTCCCTCTCTGATAGTACCAATAATCCACCTTTCCCCTGTCTCTCCCTCTGATAGTACCAATAATCCACCTTTCCCCTGTCTGTCCCTCTGATAGTACCAATAATCCACCTTTCCCCTGTCTGTCCCTTTGATAGTACCAATAATCCACCTTTCCCCTGTCTGTCCCTCTCTGATAGCACAAATAATCCACTTGTTCCCTGTCTCTCCCTCTCTGATAGTACCAATAATCCATCTTTCCCCTGTCTCTCCCTCTGATAGTACCAATAATCCACCTTTCCCCTGTATCTCCCTCTGATAGTTCCAATAATCCACCTTTCCCCTGTCTCTCCCTCTCTGATAGTACCAATAATCCACCTTTCCCCTGTCTGTCCCTCTGATAGTACCAATAATCCACCTTTCCCCTGTCTCTCCCTCTCTGATAGTACCAATAATCCACCTTTCCCCTGTCTGTCCCTCTGATAGTACCAATAATCCATCTTTCCCCTGTCTCTCCCTCTGATAGTACCAATAATCCACCTTTCCCCTGTCTGTCCCTCTCTGATAGTACCAATAATCCACCTTTCCCCTGTCTCTCCCTCTCTGATAGTACCAATAATCCACCTTTCCCCTGTCTCTCCCTCTGATAGTACCAATAATCCACCTTTCCCCTGTCTGTCCCTCTGATAGTACCAATAATCCACCTTTCCCCTGTCTGTCCCTTTGATAGTACCAATAATCCACCTTTCCCCTGTCTGTCCCTCTCTGATAGCACAAATAATCCACTTGTTCCCTGTCTCTCCCTCTCTGATAGTACCAATAATCCATCTTTCCCCTGTCTCTCCCTCTGATAGTACCAATAATCCACCTTTCCCCTGTATCTCCCTCTGATAGTTCCAATAATCCACCTTTCCCCTGTCTCTCCCTCTCTGATAGTACCAATAATCCACCTTTCCCCTGTCTGTCCCTCTGATAGTACCAATAATCCACCTTTCCCCTGTCTCTCCCTCTCTGATAGTTCCAATAATCCACCTTTCCCCTGTCTCCCCCTCTCTGATAGTACCAATAATCCACCTTTCCCCTGTCTGTCCCTCTCTGATAGTACCAATAATCCACCTTTCCCCTGTCTCTCCCTCTCTGATAGTACCAATAATCCACCTTTCCCCTGTCTCTCCCTCTGATAGTACCAATAATCCACCTTTCCCCTGTCTGTCCCTCTGATAGTACCAATAATCCACCTTTCCCCTGTCTGTCCCTTTGATAGTACCAATAATCCACCTTTCCCCTGTCTGTCCCTCTCTGATAGCACAAATAATCCACTTGTTCCCTGTCTCTCCCTCTCTGATAGTACCAATAATCCATCTTTCCCCTGTCTCTCCCTCTGATAGTACCAATAATCCACCTTTCCCCTGTATCTCCCTCTGATAGTTCCAATAATCCACCTTTCCCCTGTCTCTCCCTCTCTGATAGTACCAATAATCCACCTTTCCCCTGTCTGTCCCTCTGATAGTACCAATAATCCACCTTTCCCCTGTCTCTCCCTCTCTGATAGTTCCAATAATCCACCTTTCCCCTGTCTCCCCCTCTCTGATAGTACCAATAATCCACCTTTCCCCTGTCTGTCCCTCTCTGATAGTACCAATAATCCACCTTTCCCCTGTCTCTCCCTCTGATAGTACCAATAATCCACCTTTCCCCTGTCTCTCCCTCTTTGACTGCTAGTATGTATCAATAATCCACCTTTCCCCTGTCTGTCCCTCTCTGATAGTACCAATAATCCACCTTTCCCCTGTCTCTCCCTCTCTGATAGTATCAATAATCCACCTTTCCCCTGTCTCTCCCTCTTTGACTGCTAGTATGTATCAATAATCCACCTTTCCCCTGTCTCTCCCTCTGATAGTACCAATAATCCACCTTTCCCCTGTCTCTCACTCTCTGATAGCACCAATAATCCACCTTTCCCCTGTCTCTCCCTCTGATAGTACCAATAATCCACCTTTCCCCTGTCTGTCCCTCTGATAGTACCAATAATCCACCTTTCCCCTGTCTTTCCCTCTGATAGTATCAATAATCCACCTTTCCCCTGTCTGTCCCTCTGATAGTACCAATAATCCACCTTTCCCCTCTCTCCCTCTGATAGTACCAATAATCCACCTTTCCCCTGTCTGTCCCTCTGATAGTACCAATAATCCACCTTTCCCCTGTCTCTCCCTCTCTGATAGTACCAATAATCCACCTTTCCCCTGTCTCTCCCTCTCTGATAGTACCAATAATCCACCTTTCCCCTGCCTCTCCCTCTGATAGTACCAATAATCCATCTTTCCCCTGTCTCTCCCTCTGATAGTATCAATAATCCACATTTCCCCTGTATCTCCCTCTGATAGTACCAATAATCCACCTTTCCCCTGTCTCTCCCTCTGATAGTACCAATAATCCACCTTTCCCCTGTCTGTCCCTCTCTGATAGTACCAATAATCCACCTTTCCCCTGTCTCTCCCTCTGATAGTACCAATAATCCACCTTTCCCCTGTCTCTCCCTCTGATAGTACCAATAATCCACCTTTCCCCTGTATCTCCCTCTGATAGTACCAATAATCCACCTTTCCCCTGTCTGTCCCTCTCTGATAGTACCAATAATCCACCTTTCCCCTGTCTCTCCCTCTTTGACTGCTAGTATATATCAATAATCCACCTTTCCCCTGTCTGTCCCTCTCTGATAGTACCAATAATCCACCTTTCCCCTGTCTCTCCCTCTGATAGTACCAATAATCCACCTTTCCCCTGTCTCTCCCTCTCTGATAGTACCAATAATACACCTTTCCCCTGTCTCTCCCTCTGATAGTACCAATAATCCACCTTTCCCCTGTCTCTCCCTCTCTGATAGTACCAATAATCCACCTTTCCCCTGTCTCTCCCTCTGATAGTACCAATAATCCACCTTTCCCCTGTCTGTCCCTCTGATAGTACCAATAATCCACCTTTCCCCTGTCTGTCCCTCTGATAGTACCAATAATCCACCTTTCCCCTGTCTGTCCCTCTGATAGTACCAATAATCCACCTTTCCCCTGTCTGTCCCTTTGATAGTACCAATAATCCACCTTTCCCCTGTCTGTCCCTCTCTGATAGTACAAATAATCCACTTGTTCCCTGTCTCTCCCTCTCTGATAGTACCAATAATCCACCTTTCCCCTGTCTGTCCCTCTGATAGTACCAATAATCCATCTTTCCCCTGTCTCTCCCTCTGATAGTACCAATAATCCACCTTTCCCCTGTCTGTCCCTCTCTGATAGTACCAATAATCCACCTTTCCCCTGTCTCTCCCTCTCTGATAGTACCAATAATCCACCTTTCCCCTGTCTCTCCCTCTGATAGTACCAATAATCCACCTTTCCCCTGTCTGTCCCTCTGATAGTACCAATAATCCACCTTTCCCCTGTCTGTCCCTTTGATAGTACCAATAATCCACCTTTCCCCTGTCTGTCCCTCTCTGATAGCACAAATAATCCACTTGTTCCCTGTCTCTCCCTCTCTGATAGTACCAATAATCCATCTTTCCCCTGTCTCTCCCTCTGATAGTACCAATAATCCACCTTTCCCCTGTATCTCCCTCTGATAGTTCCAATAATCCACCTTTCCCCTGTCTCTCCCTCTCTGATAGTACCAATAATCCACCTTTCCCCTGTCTGTCCCTCTGATAGTACCAATAATCCACCTTTCCCCTGTCTCTCCCTCTCTGATAGTACCAATAATCCACCTTTCCCCTGTCTGTCCCTCTGATAGTACCAATAATCCATCTTTCCCCTGTCTCTCCCTCTGATAGTACCAATAATCCACCTTTCCCCTGTCTGTCCCTCTCTGATAGTACCAATAATCCACCTTTCCCCTGTCTCTCCCTCTCTGATAGTACCAATAATCCACCTTTCCCCTGTCTCTCCCTCTGATAGTACCAATAATCCACCTTTCCCCTGTCTGTCCCTCTGATAGTACCAATAATCCACCTTTCCCCTGTCTGTCCCTTTGATAGTACCAATAATCCACCTTTCCCCTGTCTGTCCCTCTCTGATAGCACAAATAATCCACTTGTTCCCTGTCTCTCCCTCTCTGATAGTACCAATAATCCATCTTTCCCCTGTCTCTCCCTCTGATAGTACCAATAATCCACCTTTCCCCTGTATCTCCCTCTGATAGTTCCAATAATCCACCTTTCCCCTGTCTCTCCCTCTCTGATAGTACCAATAATCCACCTTTCCCCTGTCTGTCCCTCTGATAGTACCAATAATCCACCTTTCCCCTGTCTCTCCCTCTCTGATAGTTCCAATAATCCCTCTTTGACTGCTAGTATGTATCAATAATCCACCTTTCCCCTGTCTCTCCCTCTGATAGTACCAATAATCCACCTTTCCCCTGTCTCTCACTCTCTGATAGCACCAATAATCCACCTTTCCCCTGTCTCTCCCTCTGATAGTACCAATAATCCACCTTTCCCCTGTCTGTCCCTCTGATAGTACCAATAATCCACCTTTCCCCTGTCTTTCCCTCTGATAGTATCAATAATCCACCTTTCCCCTGTCTGTCCCTCTGATAGTACCAATAATCCACCTTTCCCCTCTCTCCCTCTGATAGTACCAATAATCCACCTTTCCCCTGTCTGTCCCTCTGATAGTACCAATAATCCACCTTTCCCCTGTCTCTCCCTCTCTGATAGTACCAATAATCCACCTTTCCCCTGTCTCTCCCTCTCTGATAGTACCAATAATCCACCTTTCCCCTGCCTCTCCCTCTGATAGTACCAATAATCCATCTTTCCCCTGTCTCTCCCTCTGATAGTATCAATAATCCACCTTTCCCCTGTATCTCCCTCTGATAGTACCAATAATCCACCTTTCCCCTGTCTCTCCCTCTGATAGTACCAATAATCCACCTTTCCCCTGTCTGTCCCTCTCTGATAGTACCAATAATCCACCTTTCCCCTGTCTCTCCCTCTGATAGTACCAATAATCCACCTTTCCCCTGTCTCTCCCTCTGATAGTACCAATAATCCACCTTTCCCCTGTATCTCCCTCTGATAGTACCAATAATCCACCTTTCCCCTGTCTGTCCCTCTCTGATAGTACCAATAATCCACCTTTCCCCTGTCTCTCCCTCTTTGACTGCTAGTATATATCAATAATCCACCTTTCCCCTGTCTGTCCCTCTCTGATAGTACCAATAATCCACCTTTCCCCTGTCTCTCCCTCTGATAGTACCAATAATCCACCTTTCCCCTGTCTCTCCCTCTCTGATAGTACCAATAATACACCTTTCCCCTGTCTCTCCCTCTGATAGTACCAATAATCCACCTTTCCCCTGTCTCTCCCTCTCTGATAGTACCAATAATCCACCTTTCCCCTGTCTCTCCCTCTGATAGTACCAATAATCCACCTTTCCCCTGTCTGTCCCTCTGATAGTACCAATAATCCACCTTTCCCCTGTCTGTCCCTCTGATAGTACCAATAATCCACCTTTCCCCTGTCTGTCCCTCTGATAGTACCAATAATCCACCTTTCCCCTGTCTGTCCCTTTGATAGTACCAATAATCCACCTTTCCCCTGTCTGTCCCTCTCTGATAGTACAAATAATCCACTTGTTCCCTGTCTCTCCCTCTCTGATAGTACCAATAATCCACCTTTCCCCTGTCTGTCCCTCTGATAGTACCAATAATCCATCTTTCCCCTGTCTCTCCCTCTGATAGTACCAATAATCCACCTTTCCCCTGTCTGTCCCTCTCTGATAGTACCAATAATCCACCTTTCCCCTGTCTCTCCCTCTCTGATAGTACCAATAATCCACCTTTCCCCTGTCTCTCCCTCTGATAGTACCAATAATCCACCTTTCCCCTGTCTGTCCCTCTGATAGTACCAATAATCCACCTTTCCCCTGTCTGTCCCTTTGATAGTACCAATAATCCACCTTTCCCCTGTCTGTCCCTCTCTGATAGCACAAATAATCCACTTGTTCCCTGTCTCTCCCTCTCTGATAGTACCAATAATCCATCTTTCCCCTGTCTCTCCCTCTGATAGTACCAATAATCCACCTTTCCCCTGTATCTCCCTCTGATAGTTCCAATAATCCACCTTTCCCCTGTCTCTCCCTCTCTGATAGTACCAATAATCCACCTTTCCCCTGTCTGTCCCTCTGATAGTACCAATAATCCACCTTTCCCCTGTCTCTCCCTCTCTGATAGTACCAATAATCCACCTTTCCCCTGTCTGTCCCTCTGATAGTACCAATAATCCATCTTTCCCCTGTCTCTCCCTCTGATAGTACCAATAATCCACCTTTCCCCTGTCTGTCCCTCTCTGATAGTACCAATAATCCACCTTTCCCCTGTCTCTCCCTCTCTGATAGTACCAATAATCCACCTTTCCCCTGTCTCTCCCTCTGATAGTACCAATAATCCACCTTTCCCCTGTCTGTCCCTCTGATAGTACCAATAATCCACCTTTCCCCTGTCTGTCCCTTTGATAGTACCAATAATCCACCTTTCCCCTGTCTGTCCCTCTCTGATAGCACAAATAATCCACTTGTTCCCTGTCTCTCCCTCTCTGATAGTACCAATAATCCATCTTTCCCCTGTCTCTCCCTCTGATAGTACCAATAATCCACCTTTCCCCTGTATCTCCCTCTGATAGTTCCAATAATCCACCTTTCCCCTGTCTCTCCCTCTCTGATAGTACCAATAATCCACCTTTCCCCTGTCTGTCCCTCTGATAGTACCAATAATCCACCTTTCCCCTGTCTCTCCCTCTCTGATAGTTCCAATAATCCACCTTTCCCCTGTCTCCCCCTCTCTGATAGTACCAATAATCCACCTTTCCCCTGTCTGTCCCTCTCTGATAGTACCAATAATCCACCTTTCCCCTGTCTCTCCCTCTGATAGTACCAATAATCCACCTTTCCCCTGTCTCTCCCTCTCTGATAGTACCAATAATCCACCTTTCCCCTGTCTCTCTCCCTCTGATAGTACCAATAATCCACCTTTCCCCTGTCTCTCCCTCTCTGATAGTACCAATAATCCACCTTTCCCCTGTCTCTCCCTCTCTGATAGTACCAATAATCCACCTTTCCCCTGTCTCTCCCTCTGATAGTACCAATAATCCACCTTTCCCCTGTCTCTCTCCCTCTGATAGTACCAATAATCCACCTTTCCCCTGTCTCTCCCTCTCTGATAGTACCAATAATCCACCTTTCCCCTGTCTCTCCCTCTGATAGTACCAATAATCCACCTTTCCCCTGTCTGTCCCTCTCTGATAGTTCCAATAATCCACCTTTCCCCTGTCTCTCCCTCTCTGATAGTATCAATAATCCACCTTTCCCCTGTCTCTTCCTCTCTGATAGTACCAATAATCCACATTTCCCCTGTCTGTCCCTCTGATAGTTCCAATAATCCACCTTTCCCCTGTCTCTCCCTCTCTGATAGTATTAATAATCCACCTTTCCCCTGTCTCTCCCTCTGATAGTTCCAATAATCCACCTTTCCCCTGTCTCTCCCTCTCTGATAGTATCAATAATCCACCTTTCCCCTGTCTCTCCCTCTGATAGTTCCAATAATCCACCTTTCCCCTGTCTCTCTCCCTCTGATAGTACCAATAATCCACCTTTCCCCTGTCTCTCCCTCTGATAGTACCAATAATCCACCTTTCCCCTGTCTGTCCCTCTGATAGTACCAATAATCCACATTTCCCCTGTCTGTCCCTCTGATAGTACCAATAATCCACCTTTCCCCTGTCTCTCTCCCTCTGATAGTACCAATAATCCACCTTTCCCCTCTCTCCCTCTCTGATAGTATCAATAATCCACCTTTCCCCTGTCTCTCCCTCTGATAGTTCCAATAATCCACCTTTCCCCTGTCTCTCCCTCTGATAGTACCAATAATCCACCTTTCCCCTCTCTCCCTCTCTGATAGTATCAATAATCCACCTTTCCCCTGTCTCTCCCTCTGATAGTTCCAATAATCCACCTTTCCCCTGTCTCTCCCTCTGATAGTACCAATAATCCACCTTTCCCCTGTATCTCCCTCTCTGATAGTACCAATAATCCACCTTTCCCCTGTCTCTCCCTCTGATAGTTCCAATAATCCACCTTTCCCCTGTCTCTCCCTCTCTGATAGTATCAATAATCCACCTTTCCCCTGTATCTCCCTCTCTGATAGTACCAATAATCCACCTTTCCCCTGTCTCTCCCTCTGATAGTACCAATAATCCACCTTTCCCCTGTATCTCCCTCTCTGATAGTACCAATAATCCACCTTTCCCCTGTCTGTCCCTCTGATAGTATCAATAATCCACCTTTCCACTGTCTCTCCCTCTGATAGTTCCAATAATCCACCTTTCCCCTGTCTCTCCCTCTCTGATAGTATCAATAATCCACCTTTCCCCTGTATCTCCCTCTCTGATAGTACCAATAATCCACCTTTCCCCTGTCTCTCCCTCTGATAGTTCCAATAATCCACCTTTCCCCTGTCTCTCCCTCTCTGATAGTATCAATAATCCACCTTTCCCCTGTCTCCCCCTCTCTGATAGTACCAATAATCCACCTTTCCCCTGTCTGTCCCTCTCTGATAGTACCAATAATCCACCTTTCCCCTGTCTCTCCCTCTGATAGTACCAATAATCCACCTTTCCCCTGTCTCTCCCTCTGATAGTACCAATAATCCACCTTTCCCCTGTATCTCCCTCTGATAGTACCAATAATCCACCTTTCCCCTGTCTGTCCCTCTCTGATAGTACCAATAATCCACCTTTCCCCTGTCTCTCCCTCTTTGACTGCTAGTATGTATCAATAATCCACCTTTCCCCTGTCTGTCCCTCTCTGATAGTACCAATAATCCACCTTTCCCCTGTCTCTCCCTCTGATAGTACCAATAATCCACCTTTCCCCTGTCTCTCCCTCTCTGATAGTACCAATAATACACCTTTCCCCTGTCTCTCCCTCTGATAGTACCAATAATCCACCTTTCCCCTGTCTCTCCCTCTCTGATAGTACCAATAATCCACCTTTCCCCTGTCTCTCCCTCTGATAGTACCAATAATCCACCTTTCCCCTGTCTGTCCCTCTGATAGTACCAATAATCCACCTTTCCCCTGTCTGTCCCTCTGATAGTACCAATAATCCACCTTTCCCCTGTCTGTCCCTCTGATAGTACCAATAATCCACCTTTCCCCTGTCTGTCCCTTTGATAGTACCAATAATCCACCTTTCCCCTGTCTGTCCCTCTCTGATAGTACAAATAATCCACTTGTTCCCTGTCTCTCCCTCTCTGATAGTACCAATAATCCACCTTTCCCCTGTCTGTCCCTCTGATAGTACCAATAATCCATCTTTCCCCTGTCTCTCCCTCTGATAGTACCAATAATCCACCTTTCCCCTGTCTGTCCCTCTCTGATAGTACCAATAATCCACCTTTCCCCTGTCTCTCCCTCTCTGATAGTACCAATAATCCACCTTTCCCCTGTCTCTCCCTCTGATAGTACCAATAATCCACCTTTCCCCTGTCTGTCCCTCTGATAGTACCAATAATCCACCTTTCCCCTGTCTCTCCCTCTCTGATAGTTCCAATAATCCACCTTTCCCCTGTCTCCCCCTCTCTGATAGTACCAATAATCCACCTTTCCCCTGTCTGTCCCTCTCTGATAGTACCAATAATCCACCTTTCCCCTGTCTCTCCCTCTGATAGTACCAATAATCCACCTTTCTCCTGTCTCTCCCTCTCTGATAGTACCAATAATCCACCTTTCCCCTGTCTCTCTCCCTCTGATAGTACCAATAATCCACCTTTCCCCTGTCTCTCCCTCTCTGATAGTACCAATAATCCACCTTTCCCCTGTCTCTCCCTCTGATAGTACCAATAATCCACCTTTCCCCTGTCTGTCCCTCTCTGATAGTTCCAATAATCCACCTTTCCCCTGTCTCTCCCTCTCTGATAGTATCAATAATCCACCTTTCCCCTGTCTCTTCCTCTCTGATAGTACCAATAATCTACATTTCCCCTGTCTGTCCCTCTGATAGTTCCAATAATCCACCTTTCCCCTGTCTCTCCCTCTCTGATAGTATTAATAATCCACCTTTCCCCTGTCTCTCCCTCTGATAGTTCCAATAATCCACCTTTCCCCTGTCTCTCCCTCTCTGATAGTATCAATAATCCACCTTTCCCCTGTCTCTCCCTCTGATAGTTCCAATAATCCACCTTTCCCCTGTCTCTCTCCCTCTGATAGTACCAATAATCCACCTTTCCCCTGTCTCTCCCTCTGATAGTACCAATAATCCACCTTTCCCCTGTCTGTCCCTCTGATAGTACCAATAATCCACATTTCCCCTGTCTGTCCCTCTGATAGTACCAATAATCCACCTTTCCCCTGTCTCTCTCCCTCTGATAGTACCAATAATCCACCTTTCCCCTCTCTCCCTCTCTGATAGTATCAATAATCCACCTTTCCCCTGTCTCTCCCTCTGATAGTTCCAATAATCCACCTTTCCCCTGTCTCTCCCTCTGATAGTACCAATAATCCACCTTTCCCCTCTCTCCCTCTCTGATAGTATCAATAATCCACCTTTCCCCTGTCTCTCCCTCTGATAGTTCCAATAATCCACCTTTCCCCTGTCTCTCCCTCTGATAGTACCAATAATCCACCTTTCCCCTGTATCTCCCTCTCTGATAGTACCAATAATCCACCTTTCCCCTGTCTCTCCCTCTGATAGTTCCAATAATCCACCTTTCCCCTGTCTCTCCCTCTCTGATAGTATCAATAATCCACCTTTCCCCTGTATCTCCCTCTCTGATAGTACCAATAATCCACCTTTCCCCTGTCTCTCCCTCTGATAGTACCAATAATCCACCTTTCCCCTGTATCTCCCTCTCTGATAGTACCAATAATCCACCTTTCCCCTGTCTGTCCCTCTGATAGTATCAATAATCCACCTTTCCCCTGTCTCTCCCTCTGATAGTTCCAATAATCCACCTTTCCCCTGTCTCTCCCTCTCTGATAGTATCAATAATCCACCTTTCCCCTGTATCTCCCTCTCTGATAGTACCAATAATCCACCTTTCCCCTGTCTCTCCCTCTGATAGTTCCAATAATCCACCTTTCCCCTGTCTCTCCCTCTCTGATAGTATCAATAATCCACCTTTCCCCTGTATCTCCCTCTCTGATAGTACCAATAATCCACCTTTCCCCTGTCTGTCCCTCTGATAGTACCAATAATCCACCTTTCCCCTGTCTCTCCCTCTGATAGTTCCAATAATCCACCTTTCCCCTGTATCTCCCTCTCTGATAGTACCAATAATCCACCTTTCCCCTGTCTGTCCCTCTGATAGTACCAATAATCCACCTTTCCCCTGTCTCTCCCTCTCTGATAGTACCAATAATCCACCTTTCCATTCTGTCAGATATTGTTTGGCCCTGAGTTTTGACTCTGTCTCCGCCACATGCAGATGGTCACCCATCAGTTCAGCCTTGTGTTCCTCCTATTGCGGAAGGCCTTGTGTGTTCCTGATAAAACCCTTCAATTCCCTGGAGGTCCCAGAGCCTTGTTTGTACTGGAGGTGGGTCCGTGTTTACGTCTTGGCCTGGTAATCAGAGAGGAGAAGGAGGGGTTCCTAGTTCCAACTCCACTATACTGTAGCTGACAGTGTAGAGACTCATTAGGGCTTTCTCTTTGTCTGGCAGTAATAGTGGACAGGGAGGTTCAGAGAGGGACGTGGTCTGGCAGTAATAGTGGACAGGGAGGTTTAGAGAGGGGCGTGGTCTGGCAGTAATAGTGGACAGGGAGGTTCAGAGAGGGGCATGGTCTGGCAGTAATAGTGGACAGGGAGGTTCAGAGAGGGGCGTGGTCTGGCAGTAATAGTGGACAGGGAGGTTCAGAGAGGGGCGTGGTCTGGCAGTAATAGTGGACAGGGAGGTTCAGAGAGGGGCGTGGTCTGGCAGTAATAGTGGACAGAGAGGTTCAGAGAGGGGCGTGGTCTGGCAGTAATAGTGGACAGGGAGGGTCAGAGGGGCGTGGTCTGGCAGTAATAGTGGACAGGGAGGTTCAGAGAGGGGCGTGGTCTGGCAGTAATAGTGGACAGGGAGGTTCAGAGATGGGCGTGGTCTGGCAGTAATAGTGGACAGGGAGGTTCAGAGAGGGGCGTGGTCTGGCAGTAATAGTGGACAGGGAGGTTCAGAGAGGGGCGTGGTCTGGCAGTAATAGTGGACAGGGAGGTTCAGAGGGGCGTGGTCTGGCAGTAATAGTGGACAGGGAGGTTCAGAGAGGGGCGTGGTCTGGCAGTAATAGTGGACAGGGAGGTTCAGAGATGGGCGTGGTCTGGCAGTAATAGTGGACAGGGAGGTTCAGAGAGGGGCATGGTCTGGCAGTAATAGTGGACAGGGAGGTTCAGAGAGGGGCGTGGTCTGGCAGTAATAGTGGACAGGGAGGGTCAGAGAGGGGCGTGGTCTGGCAGTAATAGTGGACAGGGAGGGTCAGAGAGGGGCGTGGTCTGGCAGTAATAGTGGACAGGGAGGGTCAGAGGGGCGTGGTCTGGCAGTAATAGTGGACAGGGAGGTTCAGAGATGGGCATGGTCTGGCAGTAATAGTGGACAGGGAGGTTCAGAGAGGGGCGTGGTCTGGCAGTAATAGTGGACAGGGAGGTTCAGAGATGGGCGTGGTCTGGCAGTAATAGTGGACAGGGAGGTTCAGAGAGGGGCATGGTCTGGCAGTAATAGTGGACAGGGAGGTTCAGAGAGGGGCGTGGTCTGGCAGTAATAGTGGACAGGGAGGGTCAGAGAGGGGCGTGGTCTGGCAGTAATAGTGGACAGGGAGGGTCAGAGAGGGGCGTGGTCTGGCAGTAATAGTGGACAGGGAGGGTCAGAGAGGGGCGTGGTCTGGCAGTACATATTGTCACTCCATTGCAATGGGGAGGAAACAGTGTTATAATTAAGATTGATGATCTAACCTCCAAGGACAAACCGGGAGTTGGTAAAAGCACAAACATGCTAGCTTTTATTTTTATTTATTTTATTTAACCTTTATTTAACCTTTATTTATCTAGGCAAGTTAGTTTTTAAGAACAAATTCTTATTTACAATGACAGCCTACCAAAAGGCTTCCTGTGGGGATGGGGGCTGGATTAAAAATAATAAAAAATATAAATATATATAAATATAGGACAAAACACACATCATGACGAGAGACAACACAAAGTGCAAGAAGGTAGAGACAACAATACATCATGCAAAGGGGCCACAACTGTCAGTAAGAGTCCATGATTGAGTCTTTGACTGAAGAGATTGAGATAAAACTGTCCAGTTTGAGTGTTTGTTGCAGCTCGTTCCAGTCGCTAGCTGCAGCGAACTGAAAAGACGAGCGACCCAGGGATGTGTGTGCTATGGGGACCTTTAACAGAATGTGACTGGCAGAACGGGTGTTGTATGTGGAAGATGAGGGCTGCAGTAGATATCTCAGAGAGGGGGGAGTGAGGCCTAAGAGGGTTTTATAAATAAGCATCAACCAGTGGGTCTTGTGACGGGTTCAGAGATGACCAGTTTACAGAGGAGTTGGTGGCAAATCTGATGGCCAAATGGTAAAGAACATCTAGCCGCTCGAGAGCACCCTCACCTGCCGATCTATAAATTACGTCTCTATAATCTAGCATGGGTTGGATGGTCATCTGAATCAGGGTTAGTTTGGCAGCTGGGGTGAAAGAGGAGCGATTACGATAGAGGAAACCAAGTCTAGAATTAACTTTAGCCTGCAGCTTTGATATGTGCTGAGAGAAGGACAGTGTACTGTCTAGCCATACTCCCAAGTACTTGTATGAGGTGACTACATCAAGCTCTAAACCCTCAGAGGTAGTAATCACACCTGTGGGGAGAGGGGCACTCTTCTTACCAAACCACAGGTTAATGTTGGAGAAAGCTTGTTGGACACTAAGAAAGCTTTGTTATAGAGCGTTTAACACAAAGTCCAGGGAGGGACCAGCTGAGTATAAGACTGTATCATCTGTATATAAGTGGATTAGAGAGATTCCTACTGCCTGAGCTATGTTGTTGATGTAAATTGAGGAGAGTGTTGGGCCTAGGATCGAGCCTTGGGGTACTCCCTTGGTGAGAGGCAGTGGCTGAGACAGCAGATGTTCTGACTTTATACACTTCACATCTTTGAGCGAGGTAGTTAGCAAACCAGCCCAAAGACCATCAGAGACACCAATACTCCTTACAAGAATGAAATGGTCTACCGTATCAAAAGCTTTGGCCAAGTCAATAAAAATATCAGCACAACATTGTTTAGAATCAAGGGCAATGGTGACATCATTGAGGACCTTTAAGGTTGCAGTGACACATCCACAACCTGATCGGAAACCAGATTACATACTAGAGAGAATGCTGTAGACATCAAGAACGTTTTTCCAATGCTTTTGATAAACAGAGCAAAATAGAAACAGGCCTATAACAGTTAGGATCAGCTTGATCTCCCCCTTTAAATAAAGGAGGAACCGTGGCTGCCTTCCAAGTAATGGGAACCTCCCCAGAGAGGAGAGACAGGTTAAAAAGGTTGCAGATAGGCTAGGCGATGATAGGGGCAGATCATAGCTATCTGTCTGTTACTTGGCATAACTGAACTGTTTTGTCTCTGCTGACACAACGTTGCTAATGTTGGTGTTAGACGTTGTTTATTGTGGTAACCTGCTGGTGTAACAGGCCTGTGTAGTTGTAGGGTCCTAATGTGAAGTGTTCACTGCTCAGGGCGCTGCTGTTTGTTAGGCCTGCTGTGGGATCCTGTGCTGTTTGGCTTTTCTATTGGAACTTTGACTCATAGCTCCGACCTCCTTGTCTGGGTTCTATGTTTATCGGTTGCCTGGCAACAGCTTCAGCAGCCAGGATACAGCAGAGTTCTGTAATTATGAGAACCAAGTCAGGAGCCTAACCGACCCAACACCATATAAAACAGTCAAATGCCAGAGAGAGACACCCTCGTCTCTTTTCTGCCCTTTTCAGCTTTTTCACAGAGGGCTAATTTTAAACATGAACTATGACTGTGCAGAGAAATAGCCCTCCTGAGCTTATTTTGGTCACAACCCAAGTGACGCCGCATTCCCCACATAGAACTCTAGGGCTCTGGTCAAAAGTAGTGCACTATACAGGGAATAGGGTTCCGTTTTGGGATGCAGACTTTGTTTTGGGCAGGATTCTGCCTGCAGGATTGGTTATGAATCACAGTTGCATATCTTCCATCTGATCAAAACATGTTGCTCTACGGTGACTCACCTCCAAAACACCTCATTCCCCCCTGACTCTCCTGAGGTTGACATCTCTACGGTGACCCACCTCCAAAACACCTCATTCCCCCCTGACTCCCCTGAGGTTGACATCTCTACGGTGACTCATCTCCAAAACACCTCATTCCCCCCTGACTCCCCTGAGGTTGACATCTCTACGGTGACTCACCTCCAAAACACCTCATTCCCCCCTGACTCCCCTGAGGTTGACATCTCTACGGTGACTCATCTCCAAAACACCTCATTCCCCCCTGACTCCCCTGAGGTTGACATCTCTACGGTGACTCACCTCCAAAACACCTCATTCCCCCCTGACTCCCCTGAGGTTGACATCTCTACAGTGACTCATCTCCAAAACACCTCATTCTCCCCTGACTCCCCTGAGGTTGACATCTCTACGGTGACTCATCTCCAAAACACCTCATTCCCCCCTGACTCCCCTGAGGTTGACATCTCTACGGTGACCCACCTCCAAAACACCTCATTCCCCCCTGACTCCCCTGAGGTTGACATCTCTACGGTGACTCACCTCCAAAACACCTCATTCCCCCCTGACTCGCCTGAGGTTGACATCTCTATGGTGACTCATCTCCAAAACACCTCATTCCCCCCTGACTCCCCTGAGGTTGACATCTCTACGGTGACCTACCTCCAAAACACCTCATTCCCCCCTGACTCCCCTGAGGTTGACATCTCTACGGTGACTCATCTCCAAAACACCTCATTCCCCCCTGACTCTCCTGAGGTTGACATCTCTACGGTGACTCACCTCCAAAACACCTCATTCCCCCCTGACTCCCCTGAGGTTGACATCTCTACGGTGACTCACCTCCAAAACACCTCATTCCCCCCTGACTCCCCTGAGGTTGACATCTCTACGGTGACTCACCTCCAAAACACCTCATTCTCCCCTGACTCCCCTGAGGTTGACATCTCTACGGTGACTCATCTCCAAAACACCTCATTCTCCCCTGACTCCCCTGAGGTTGACATCTCTACGGTGACCCACCTCCAAAACACCTCATTCCCCCCTGACTCCCCTGAGGTTGACATCTCTACGGTGACTCACCTCCAAAACACCTCATTCCCCCCTGACTCCCCTGAGGTTGACATCTCTACGGTGACTCACCTCCAAAACACCTCATTCCCCCCTGACTCCCCTGAGGTTGACATCTCTACGGTGACCCACCTCCAAAACACCTCATTCCCCCCTGACTCCCCTGAGGTTGACATCTCTACGGTGACTCATCTCCAAAACACCTCATTCTCCCCTGACTCCCCTGAGGTTGACATCTCTACGGTGACCCACCTCCAAAACACCTCATTCCCCCCTGACTCCCCTGAGGTTGACATCTCTACGGTGACTCACCTCCAAAACACCTCATTCTCCCCTGACTCCCCTGAGGTTGACATCTCTACGGTGACTCACCTCCAAAACACCTCATTCCCCCCTGACTCCCCTGAGGTTGACATCTCTACGGTGACTCATCTCCAAAACACCTCATTCCCCCCTGACTCCCCTGAGGTTGACATCTCTACGGTGACTCACCTCCAAAACACCTCATTCCCCCCTGACTCCCCTGAGGTTGACATCTCTACGGTGACTCATCTCCAAAACACCTCATTCCCCCCTGACTCCCCTGAGGTTGACATCTCTACGGTGACCCACCTCCAAAACACCTCATTCCCCCCTGACTCCCCTGAGGTTGACATCTCTACGGTGACTCACCTCCAAAACACCTCATTCTCCCCTGACTCCCCTGAGGTTGACATCTCTACGGTGACTCACCTCCAAAACACCTCATTCCCCCCTGACTCCCCTGAGGTTGACATCTCTACGGTGACTCATCTCCAAAACACCTCATTCCCCCCTGACTCCCCTGAGGTTGACATCTCTACGGTGACTCATCTCCAAAACACCTCATTCGCCCCTGACTCCCCTGAGGTTGACATCTCTACGGTGACTCACCTCCAAAACACCTCATTCTCCCCTGACTCCCCTGAGGTTGACATCTCTACGGTGACTCACCTCCAAAACACCTCATTCTCCCCTGACTCCCCTGAGGTTGACATCTCTACGGTGACTCATCTCCAAAACACCTCATTCCCCCCTGACTCCCCTGAGGTTGACATCTCTACGGTGACTCACCTCCAAAACACCTCATTCCCCCCTGACTCCCCTGAGGTTGACATCTCTACGGTGACTCATCTCCAAAACACCTCATTCCCCCCTGACTCCCCTGAGGTTGACATCTCTACGGTGACCCACCTCCAAAACACCTCATTCTCCCCTGACTCTCCTGAGGTTGACATCTCTACGGTGACTCATCTCCAAAACACCTCATTCCCCCCTGACTCCCCTGAGGTTGACATCTCTACGGTGACTCACCTCCAAAACACCTCATTCCCCCCTGACTCCCCTGAGGTTGACATCTCTACGGTGACTCATCTCCAAAACACCTCATTCCCCCCTGACTCCCCTGAGGTTGACATCTCTACAGTGACTCATCTCCAAAACACCTCATTCCCCCCTGACTCCCCTGAGGTTGACATCTCTACGGTGACTCATCTCCAAAACACCTCATTCCCCCCTGACTTCCCTGAGGTTGACATCTCTACGGTGACTCACCTCCAAAACACCTCATTCCCCCCTGACTCCCCTGAGGTTGACATCTCTACGGTGACTCACCTCCAAAACACCTCATTCCCCCCTGACTCCCCTGAGGTTGACATCTCTACGGTGACTCACCTCCAAAACACCTCATTCTCCCCTGACTCCCCTGAGGTTGACATCTCTACGGTGACTCACCTCCAAAACACCTCATTCTCCCCTGACTCTCCTGAGGTTGACATCTCTACGGTGACTCATCTCCAAAACACCTCATTCCCCCCTGACTCCCCTGAGGTTGACATCTCTACGGTGACTCATCTCCAAAACACCTCATTCCCCCCTGACTCCCCTGAGGTTGACATCTCTACGGTGACTCATCTCCAAAACACCTCATTCCCCCCTGACTCCCCTGAGGTTGACATCTCTACGGTGACCCACCTCCAAAACACCTCATTCCCCCCTGACTCCCCTGAGGTTGACATCTCTACGGTGACTCATCTCCAAAACACCTCATTCCCCCCTGACTCCCCTGAGGTTGACATCTCTACGGTGACTCACCTCCAAAACACCTCATTCTCCCCTGACTCTCCTGAGGTTGACATCTCTACGGTGACTCATCTCCAAAACACCTCATTCCCCCCTGACTCCCCTGAGGTTGACATCTCTACGGTGACTCATCTCCAAAACACCTCATTCCCCCCTGACTCCCCTGAGGTTGACATCTCTACGGTGACTCATCTCCAAAACACCTCATTCCCCCCTGACTCCCCTGAGGTTGACATCTCTACGGTGACTCATCTCCAAAACACCTCATTCCCCCCTGACTCCCCTGAGGTTGACATCTCTACGGTGACTCACCTCCAAAACACCTCATTCCCCCCTGACTCTCCTGAGGTTGACATCTCTACGGTGACTCATCTCCAAAACACCTCATTCCCCCCTGACTCCCCTGAGGTTGACATCTCTACGGTGACTCATCTCCAAAACACCTCATTCCCCCCTGACTCCCCTGAGGTTGACATCTCTACGGTGACCCACCTCCAAAACACCTCATTCCCCCCTGACTCCCCTGAGGTTGACATCTCTACGGTGACTCACCTCCAAAACACCTCATTCCCCCCTGACTCCCCTGAGGTTGACATCTCTACGGTGACTCACCTCCAAAACACCTCATTCCCCCCTGACTCCCCTGAGGTTGACATCTCTACGGTGACTCATCTCCAAAACACCTCATTCCCCCCTGACTCCCCTGAGGTTGACATCTCTACAGTGACTCACCTCCAAAACACCTCATTCCCCCCTGACTCCCCTGAGGTTGACATCTCTACGGTGACTCATCTCCAAAACACCTCATTCCCCCCTGACTCCCCTGAGGTTGACATCTCTACGGTGACTCACCTCCAAAACACCTCATTCCCCCCTGACTCCCCTGAGGTTGACATCTCTACGGTGACTCACCTCCAAAACACCTCATTCCCCCCTGACTCCCCTGAGGTTGACATCTCTACGGTGACTCATCTCCAAAACACCTCATTCCCCCCTGACTCCCCTGAGGTTGACATCTCTACGGTGACTCACCTCCAAAACGCCTCATTCCCCCCTGACTCCCCTGAGGTTGACATCTCTACGGTGACCTACCTCCAAAACACCTCATTCCCCCCTGACTCCCCTGAGGTTGACATCTCTACGGTGACCCACCTCCAAAACACCTCATTCCCCCCTGACTCCCCTGAGGTTGACATCTCTACGGTGACTCACCTCCAAAACACCTCATTCCCCCCTGACTCCCCTGAGGTTGACATCTCTACGGTGACTCATCTCCAAAACACCTCATTCCCCCCTGACTCCCCTGAGGTTGACATCTCTACGGTGACTCATCTCCAAAACACCTCATTCGCCCCTGACTCCCCTGAGGTTGACATCTCTACGGTGACTCACCTCCAAAACACCTCATTCCCCCCTGACTCCCCTGAGGTTGACATCTCTACGGTGACTCACCTCCAAAACACCTCATTCCCCCCTGACTCCCCTGAGGTTGACATCTCTACGGTGACTCACCTCCAAAACACCTCATTCCCCCCTGACTCCCCTGAGGTTGACATCTCTACGGTGACTCACCTCCAAAACACCTCATTCCCCCCTGACTCCCCTGAGGTTGACATCTCTACGGTGACTCACCTCCAAAACACCGGTCTGAAACAACTTTCTGTGGATTGATGTTAACTTTTCCCAACCTTCATCTACCTTGGTTTGAAATGAGGGCTCAGCTTCATAAAAGAGCCAGGTAGGTCTGAGACTGTAAACTGTTTCCATAAAGCTTCATCAGTGGATCACGTTGCAGTTAGTGTTTCTGCTATCACACTGTTCCTTTGGCCCTGTCTAGTTATGAAGAACTGACTCGGGCTAATGCTGAAACAGACTGGCATCCAGACCAGAGGAATATCTGTCCCAATGGCACCCTCTTCCCTATATAGTGCACTACTTTTGACTAGAGCCATATGGACCCTGGTCTAAAGTAGTGCCCTATATAGGGAATAGGGTGCCATTTGGGATGTGAGCAACATATCCTAAACCTGTGAACAACGGCAGGTAGACTAGTGGTTAGAGCATTGGACTATTAACCGAAAGGTTGCAAGATCGAATCCCCGAGTTGACAAGGTAAAAAACTGTCATTTTGACCAAGACAGTTAACCCACTGTTCCTAGGCCGTCATTGTAAATAAGAATTAGTTGTTAACTGATTACCTAGTTAAATAAAGGTAAACACCTGTGAACAACATATGAACGTCAGTTCAATACGTTTAGCTTTAGATTAGTGATATTTATTTGTCAGACGGTTGGGTTCCTTTGGCTGTGTTTGTGTTTATTAGGATCATCATTAGCTGTTGTCAAGACAGCAGCTCCTCTTCCTGGGGTTTATTAGGATCATCATTAGCTGTTGCCAAGACAGCAGCTCCTCTTCCTGGGGTTTATTAGGATCATCATTAGCTGTTGCCAAGACAGCAGCTCCTCTTCCTGGGGTTTATTAGGATCATCATTAGCTGTTGCCAAGACAGCAGCTCCTCTTCCTGGGGTTTATTAGGATCATCATTAGCTGTTGCCAAGACAGCAGCTCCTCTTCCTGGGGTTTATTAGGATCATCATTAGCTGTTGCCAAGACAGCAGCTCCTCTTCCTGGGGTTTATTAGGATCATCATTAGCTGTTGCCAATACAGCAGCTCCTCTTCCTGGGGTTTATTAAGATCATCATTAGCTGTTGCCAAGACAGCAGCTCCTCTTCCTGGGGTTTATTAGGATCATCATTAGCTGTTGCCAAGACAGCAGCTCCTCTTCCTGGGGTTTATTAGGATCATCATTAGCTGTTGTCAAGACAGCAGATACTCTTCCTGGGGTTTATTAGGATCACCATTAGCTGTTGCCAAGACAGCAGCTCCTCTTCCTGGGGTTTATTAGGATCACCATTAGCTGTTGCCAAGACAGCAGCTCCTCTTCCTGGGGTTTATTAGGATCATCATTAGCTGTTGTCAAGACAGCAGATACTCTTCCTGGGGTTTATTAGGATCACCATTAGCTGTTGTCAAGACAGCAGCTCCTCTTCCTGGGGTCCAAACACATTAAGGCACCTACATTACATCTAAAACAAAAGATTAAACACTACATCATAACATGGAATACACTGTAATGGACTTATAGGACTGAGACAACTAGAGATAGTGTGACTAACTTACACAGCACTAACACACACACACACACACATAGCACTACCACAAGGTGACCTATGGCTTGAGTGGGTGGGGAGCACTGAGCTCTGATCTGGACAAAACATCTGAAATATCAGCTTGAAACAAGAGGACAGACATCTGTAACCCAACACTAAGGCCACACACACACACACACACACACACACACACACACACACACACACACACACACACACACACACACACACACACACACACACACACACACACACACACACACACACACGCGCGCACACACCTACCTAATTGGTGGTGTAGAATCAGAGAATTAGAGCCTTTTTGACAGCCAAGCAGAGGGGAAAGTGTGTGTGGTTGAGAGGAGGTTAAAGGGGGTTGGAGGCATAGTAAATCTGGGGGTAGGGTATTTGTGGATAATAATCGGCTGCAGATTTTGATGGGCATTACTACATCTGGGGGAAGGGCACACACACCCACACTGGGGGAGGGCTATGCCAGCTCTGGATGTGGTGTGCCAGGCCACAGTAACTCTCTGCCCATGGCGTGCTGCTTTCAGTTACAGATGTATGTCGTTTGTGTGTAACTCTACGTGTGTGTGTGTGGGGGGGGGCTCTGTTGTGCATATTAAATTTGGGACTCAGTCTGGGCTGTGGAAGGAATTGTACCAGTATTATGTCATAAAGCTGTAGAACATCAGAGACAGTCTGAGCCTCCCAGAGCTCTGTCATAAAGCTGTAGAACACCAGAGACAGTCTGAGCCTCCCAGAGCTCTGTCATAAAGCTGTAGAACACCAGAGACAGTCTGAGACTCCCAGAGCTCTGTTATAAAGCTGTAGAACACCAGAGACAGTCTGAGCCTCCCAGAGCTCTGTCATAAAGCTGTAGAACACCAGAGACAGTCTGAGCCTCCCAGAGCTCTGTCATAAAGCTGTAGAACACCAGAGACAGTCTGAGCCTCCCAGAGCTCTGTCATAAAGCTGTAGAACACCAGAGACAGTCTGAGACTCCCAGAGCTCTGTCATAAAGCTGTAGAACACCAGAGACAGTCTGAGCCTCCCAGAGCTCTGTCATAAAGCTGTAGAACACCAGAGACAGTCTGAGCCTCCCAGAGCTCTGTTATAAAGCTGTAGAACACCAGAGACAGTCTGAGCCTCCCAGAGCTCTGTCATAAAGCTGTAGAACACCAGAGACAGTCTGAGCCTCCCAGAGCTCTGTCATAAAGCTGTAGAACACCAGAGACAGTCTGAGCCTCCCAGATCTCTGTCATAAAGCTGTAGAACACCAGAGACAGTCTGAGCCTCCCAGAGCTCTGTCATAAAGCTGTAGAACACCAGAGACAGTATGAGCCTCCCAGAGTTCTGTCATAAAGCTGTAGAACACCAGAGACAGTCTGAGACTCCCAGAGCTCTGTCATAAAGCTGTAGAACACCAGAGACAGTCTGAACCTCCCAGATCTCTGTCATAAAGCTGTAGAACACCAGAGACAGTCTGAGCTTCCCAGAGCTCTGTCATAAAGCTGTAGAACACCAGAGACAGTCTGAGACTCCCAGAGCTCTGTCATAAAGCTGTAGAACACCAGAGACAGTCTGAGCCTCCCAGAGCTCTGTCATAAAGCTGTAGAACATCAGAGACAGTCTGAGCCTCCCAGAGCTCTGTCATAAAGCTGTAGAACACCAGAGACAGTCTGAGCCTCCCAGAGCTCTGTCATAAAGCTGTAGAACACCAGAGACTGTCTGAGCCTCCCAGAGGTCTGTTATAAAGCTGTAGAACATCAGAGACAGTCTGAGCCTCCCAGAGCTCTGTCATAAAGCTGTAGAACACCAGAGACAGTCTGAGCCTCCCAGAGCTCTGTCATAAAGCTGTAGAACACCAGAGACAGTCTGAGCCTCCCAGAGCTCTGTTATAAAGCTGTAGAACACCAGAGACAGTCTGAGCCTCCCAGAGCTCTGTTATAAAGCTGTAGAACACCAGAGACAGTCTGAGCCTCCCAGAGCTCTGTCATAAAGCTGTAGAACACCAGAGACAGTCTGAGCCTCCCAGAGCTCTGTTATAAAGCTGTAGAACACCAGAGACAGTCTGAGCCTCCCAGAGGTCTGTCATAAAGCTGTAGAACACCAGAGACAGTCTGAGCCTCCCAGAGCTCTGTCATAAAGCTGTAGAACACCAGAGACAGTCTGAGCCTCCCAGAGCTCTGTTATAAAGCTGTAGAACACCAGAGACATTCTGAGCCTCCCAGAGCTCTGTTATAAAGCTGTAGAACACCAGAGACAGTCTGAGCCTCCCAGAGCTCTGTCATAAAGCTGTAGAACACCAGAGACAGTCTGAGCCTCCCAGAGCTCTGTCATAAAGCTGTAGAACACCAGAGACAGTCTGAGCCTCCCAGAGCTCTGTCATGAAGCTGTAGAACACCAGAGACAGTCTGAGCCTCCCAGAGCTCTGTTATAAAGCTGTAGAACACCAGAGACAGTCTGAGCCTCCCAGAGCTCTGTCATAAAGCTGTAGAACACCAGAGACAGTCTGAGCCTCCCAGAGCTCTGCAACATGGTACTGCTGAATTTGAAACCAGGACACAAAGTCTGCATTCCCAATGGCTCCCTATTCCCTACATTCCCCTCTTGGTCCAGGTGCAAAGTAGTACACTGCACTACAACAGGTGATAGAAAAGGAGACGTGGAGACACACCACAGGTGCTATTTCATTTGATTTAAATGGAGCATATAGTTGGTTAAATACAGAAGTTATAACTTTGTCACCATTTAGACTGTAGTCAGGTTCTGGCAGCTGGTCAAAGACATAATATCTGCTGACAATCTGTCAGATTGGGAAATGTGAATGTGTGTTTCTATGTCCCTTTCTCTCTCTCTCTCTCTCTCTCTCTCTCTCTGTCTCTCTCTTTCCCTCTAGCTCTCCCTCCCTCCCTCCCTCCCTCCCTCCCTCCCTCCCTCCCTCCCTCCCTCCCTCCCTCCATGTCTGTCTGTCTGTCTGTCTTTCTCTCCCTCTCTTTCTCTCTCTCTCTTTGGGCAGGTGGGCCACTCAGTGATCATTTCATCTGGGCTGTTCTCTGCAGGGACATAAATCAGAGTAGAGCTCTGTGTGCCATAATAACACACTGGCCTTAATCCTAAACACATAACCACAGGGGACCTCCTCTCCTCTCCTCTCCTCTCCTCATCCTCATCCTCATCCTCATCCTCTCCTCTCCTCTCCTCTCCTCATCCTCTCCTCTCCTATCCCATCCCATCCCATCCTATCCTCTCCTCATCCTCTCCTCTCCTCATCCTCTCCTCATCCTCTCCTCTCCTCTCCTCTCCTCTCCTCTCCTCCCCCTCTACTAGTTCTTTGTTTCTGGCCATTTTGAGCCTGTAATTGAACCCACAAATGCTGAAGCTCCAGACACTCAACTAGTCTAAAGAAGGCCAGTTTTATTGATTCTTTAATCAGTACAACAGTTTTCAGCTGTGCTAACACAATTGCAAAATGATTTACCACTGATAAATCAGCCTTTTAAAATGATAAACTTGGATTAGCTAACACAACGTGTGTAACGATCGTCTGTGGTGGAAGAAGGTGAGGACCAAAGCACAGCGTGCTAAGTCTTCATGTTTTAAATAAAACAACTGAACACTGAACAAAACGCTCCAGCCCAGACAGACAGATGTTACTGTTGACAGCTCCATCCCAGACAGACAGATGTTACTGTTGACAGCTCCAGCCCAGACAGACAGATGTTACTGTTGACAGCTCCAGCCCAGACAGACAGATGTTACTGTTGACAGCTCCAGCCCAGACAGACAGATGTTACTGTTGACAGCTCCATCCCAGACAGACAGATGTTACTGTTGACAGCTCCAGCCCAGACAGACAGATGTTACTGTTGACAGCTCCAGCCCAGACAGACAGATGTTACTGTTGACAGCTTCAGCCAGTTGGTTTTTGTTGGTGCTCTGTTTTTAGTGTCAGTACTCATCGTTCTATCTGCCCTCAGTAGAAACCACACACCCATTGAGCAGTATGGTCTGATACAGCACCAACCCTTCTATAATGAGGTCTGCCAACCTGACTGACTAGTCTACCTGGTTGAGTCCATGTGGCTGGCTACGCTCCAGCCGTGGTGGCTGCCAGCTCTGCTGTGTTGCTCACTGAAGGTGATGCCCACCTGTGTGGCACTGCCAGGATTTATCTTGTCTCTCCCCCCTCTCTCTCCACCCCCCCCCCTCTCTCTCTCCACTCTCTCTTGTCACCCCCCCTCTCCATCTCTCACTCTCTCTCTCTCTCTCTGTTTCTCTCTCTCCTGGAGGGCTATGCTGATTGGCCACCCGTGTGTGCCAACTGTAGGGTCACTGAGGGGTCGAGGCGATGCCTGCAGGTGACTGTCAGCTGGGGAATGTTATTACTGTAGTGGAGCATGTCTCTGCTGCCAGGTAGACTGTCCATGGGACTGAGAGACATACTGTGCACGCTGACTCATGTCTGTTATTAGTAACAGTCTAGTAGTTCTAATAGTTTGTCTATAGAGTCGTTCTTCAGCTATCACTGATGACAGAAAACAATCTCTTCACACCATGAAGCCTTGGCGTTATCTCTCATCCCAGATACCAGCATCTTGTGAGATCAGCTGCCAAGGGAAGAACAGTAAGTCCTGTGTTTGTCATGTTTGTAGTGCATACTCAGGGAGAACAAGGTGTAGATTCACGCGCAGGGCGTGGCACATGTTATTTAGCCTTGGCAGGAATCGTGGTCACAGGCAGGAAATGGTCAAACACAGGTAGGAAGTCAAAAACAAACAATAGCTCACAACCATACAAACAGAAAGAACTGGACTAAACAGGGAGCTGATGAGACCAGGTGAGAAACCAACACAGGTGAAAACAATGAAAATAAATGAAAGGCAGGGCTACGTTCCAGAACACAAAGAAACAGGGCTACGTTCCAGAACACAAAGAAACAGGGCTACGTTCCAGAACACAAAGAAACAGGGCTACGTTCCAGAACACAAAGAAACAGGGCTACGTTCCAGAACACAAAGAAACAGGGCTACGTTCCAGAACACAAAGAAACAGGGCTACGTTCCAGAACACAAAGAGACAGGGCTACGTTCCAGAACACAAAGAAACAGGGCTACGTTCCAGAACACAAAGAAACAGGGCTACGTTCCAGAACACAAAGAGACAGGGCGACGTTCCAGAACACAAAGAGACAGGGCTACGTTCCAGAACACAAAGAAACAGGGCTACGTTCCAGAACACAAAGAAACAGGGCTACGTTCCAGAACACAAAGAAACAGGGCTACGTTCCAGAACACAAAGAAACAGGGCTACGTTCCAGAACACAAAGAAACAGGGCTACGTTCCAGAACACAAAGAAACAGGGCTACGTTCCAGAACACAAAGAAACAGGGCTACGTTCCAGAACACAAAGAAACAGGGCTACGTTCCAGAACACAAAGAGACAGGGCTACGTTCCAGAACACAAAGAGACAGGGCTACGTTCCAGAACACAAAGAAACAGGGCTACGTTCCAGAACACAAAGAAACAGGGCTTACGTTCCAGAACACAAAGAAACAGGGCTACGTTCCAGAACACAAAGAAACAGGGCTACGTTCCAGAACACAAAGAAACAGGGCTACGTTCCAGAACACAAAGAAACAGGGCTACGTTCCAGAACACAATTAGACAGGGCTACGATCCAGAACACAAAGAAACAGGGCTACGTTCCAGAACACAAAGAAACAGGGCTACGTTCCAGAACACAAAGAGACAGGGCGACGTTCCAGAACACAAAGAGACAGGGCGACGTTCCAGACCACAAAGAGACAGGGCTACGTTCCAGACCACAAAGAGACAGGGCGACGTTCCAGACCACAAAGAGACAGGGCTACGTTCCAGAATACAAAGAGACAGGGCTACGTTCCAGAACACAAAGAAACAGGGCTACGTTCCAGAACACAAAGAAAAAGAACACAAGGTTGACTAAGAACAGAAGAGCAGAACCATACAATGTTATTGGGCAGAATAGTAGACAAGTCCTAGGCTATGTTTACACCGTGGGAATGTGGATGTCATCTAGTAGCAGAGGTCTCTTTGATATTAGACGCACTCTATTCCATATTCCTTATTGTCCTGACTGCTGGGTGTCACTGGACATATTCTGTGTAGTGGTAATCTACAGCCATCCTCTATCCTAACCTCCCTGGCAGGCACACACACACACAGAGCGGAGTCCAGCCTCCCTCCCTTCCCCAGCCTCCCTGGTTAAGTCCCCAGGCTTTAGTCTAGTTTACCCAACAGAGTCAGTGGGACATTGAATCCTAAATCTCTTCCCTTCCTCACGCTCCACCGCCCCATTTATGAGGCCTTTCACAGCAGGCAGCACCAGAAACAACGCCTGCCTGGACCTCAATGAATGAGCGAGGGAGTGAATGAATGAACGAGAGGAATGAAAGAATGAACGAGAGGAATGAAAGAAGAAAAATGATTACAGCAGTGATGTGTGAAGTGAATTATAGTAGTTGGATGGATGAGCGAATTTTTAAAATGTGGTTATGACATCATACCGGTATGTTGTAAACACCTGCTCTATTGTGATGTCACTTAGTTTTCTATGTGGTTATGACATCGCTCTATACCGGTATGTTGTAAACACCTGCTCTATTGTGATGTCACTTAGTTTTCTATGTGGTTATGACATAGCTCTATACAGGTATGCTGCTCTATTGTGATGTCACTTAGTTTTCTATGTGGTTATGACATCGCTCTATACCGGTATGTTGTAAACACCTGCTCTATTGTGATGTCACTTAGTTTTCTATGTGGTTATGACATAGCTCTATACAGGTATGCTGCTCTATTGTGATGTCACTTAGTTTTCTATGTGGTTATGACATCGCTCTATACCGGTATGTTGTAAACACCTGCTCTATTGTGATGTCACTTAGTTTTCTATGTGGTTATGACATCGCTCTATACCGGTATGTTGTAAACACCTGCGCTATTGTGATGTCACTTAGTTGCCTATGTCCCAAAGTATAGCCTGGCTAGAGACTAATACATTTCCATTTCAGTGTGATCTTTTGGGTCAATGTAGACAACAAAGGATTCCTACTGTGAGAGTTGCATCTGCTCTCTCACTCTCTCTCTCTTTCTCTCTCGCTCTTTCTCCTCTTTCCCTTTCTCTCTCTCTCTCTCTCTCTCTCTCTCTCTCTTTCTCTCTCGCTCTTTCTCCTCTCTTTCCCTTTCTCTCTCTCTTTCTCCTCTTTCCCTTTCTCACTCTCTCTCTCTCTCTCTCTTTCTCTCTCGCTCTTTCTCCTCTCTTTCCCTTTCTCTCTCTCTCTCTCTCTCTCTTTCTCTCTCTCTCTCTCTCTCTCTCTCTCTCTCTCTCTCTCTCTTTCTCTCTCGCTCTTTCTCCTCTCTTTCCCTTTCTCTCTCTCTCTTTCTCTCTCTCTTTCTCCTCTTTCCCTTTCTCACTCTCTCCATATCTATTTTTGATCTCTCTGCTGTCTCCTCTCTCTCTCTGCTCACACACCACATGCACACACATTTATACTGACTCTACACACACACACATTTATACTGACTCTACACACACACACATTTATACTGACTCTACACACATATATTCAGATACAGTCATCATTTACACTGCTGTTACTCTGTTTATCATATATCCTGATGCCTAGTCACCTTACACCTCTACATATCTATCTATTCTATAACTCAAGTATCCCTGTACATTGTTAATATGGTACTGAACTGACCCTGTATATAGTATGTTTACCCCTCTACATATCTACCTCTATCACTCCAGTGTCCCTGTACATTGTTAATATGGTACTGAACTGACCCTGTATATAGTATGTTTACCCCTCTACATATCTACCTCTATCACTCCAGTGTCCCTGTACATTGTTAATATGGTACTGAACTGACCCTGTATATAGTATGTTTACCCCTCTACATATCTACCTCTATCACTCCAGTGTCCCTGTACATTGTTAATATGGTACTGAACTGACCCTGTATATAGTATGTTTACCCCTCTACATATCTACCTCCATCACTCCAGTATCCCTGTACATTGTTAATATGGTACTGAACTGACCCTGTATATAGTATGTTTACCCCTCTACATATCTACCTCTATCACTTCAGTATCCCTGTACATTGTTAATATGGTAATGAACTGACCGTGTTTACAGCTTCTTACTTTCTCCTGTTCTTTTTATTTCTTATTTTTATTTCTCCTGTGTTTTTGTTCTACCTTGTTATTTTTAGTACCACATTGTTGGGTTTAGAGTTTGTTAAAAAGGCATTTCACTGTGGACGTGAACTTGAAAGTGAACATAAGAGAGAGAGGTAACAGTTAACAGTGTTTTAATGCTAATTGTTTTAATGCTCTCTCTCTTTCTGTCTCACTCTCTGTCTCTCTCTCTGTCTCTCTCTCTGTCTCTCTGTCTCTCTCTCTCTCATGGTGTTGTTGATGGACCCCTGGGTCTCCTCTCCTCCATCCTCCCATCCTGAATCTTTTCATCATGGTTCCATCTGCTCCTCTACCTCCAGGAAACAATCTAAGGTACAGTATGACATGTAGTTAATCTGTCTAAGGTACAGTATGACATGTAGTTAATCTGTCTAAGGTACAGTATGACATGTAGTTAATCTAAGGTACAGTATGACATGTAGTTAATCTGTCTAAGGTACAGTATGACATGTAGTTAATCTAAGGTACAGTATGACATGTAGTTAATCTGTCTAAGGTACAGTATGACATGTAGTTAATCTAAGGTACAGTATGACATGTAGTTAATCTGTCTAAGGTACAGTATGACATGTAGTTAATCTGTCTAAGGTACAGTATGACATGTAGTTAATCTGTCTAAGGTACAGTATGACATGTAGTTAATCTAAGGTACAGTATGACATGTAGTTAATCTGTCTAAGGTACAGTATGACATGTAGTTAATCTGTACAGTATACATGGTACAGTATGACATGTAGTTAATCTGTCTAAGGTACAGTATGACATGTAGTTAATCTAAGGTACAGTATGACATGTAGTTAATCTAAGGTACAGTATGACATGTAGTTAATCTAAGGTACAGTATGACATGTAGTTAATCTGTCTAAGGTACAGTATGACATGTAGTTAATCTGTCTAAGGTACAGTATGACATGTAGTTAATCTAAGGTACAGTATGACATGTAGTTAATCTGTCTAAAGTACAGTATGACATGTAGTTAATCTGTCTAAGGTACAGTATAACATGTAGTTAATCTAAGGTACAGTATGACATGTAGTTAATCTGTCTAAGGTACAGTATAACATGTAGTTAATCTGTCTAAGGTACAGTATAACATGTAGTTAATCTGTCTAAGGTACAGTATGACATGTAGTTAATCTGTCTAAAGTACAGTATGACATGTAGTTAATCTGTCTAAGGTACAGTATAACATGTAGTTAATCTGTCTAAGGTACAGTATAACATGTAGTTAATCTGTCTAAGGTACAGTATAACATGTAGTTAATCTGTCTAAGGTACAGTATAACATGTAGTTAATCTGTCTAAGGTACAGTATAACATGTAGTTAATCTAAGGTACAGTATAACATGTAGTTAATCTGTCTAAGGTACAGTATGACATGTAGTTAATCTAAGGTACAGTATAACATGTAGTTAATCTAAGGTACAGTATAACATGTAGTTAATCTGTCTAAAGTACAGTATGACATGTAGTTAATCTGTCTAAGGTACAGTATGACATGTAGTTAATCTGTCTAAGGTACAGTATGACATGTAGTTAATCTGTCTAAAGTACAGTATGACATGTAGTTAATCTAAGGTACAGTATGACATGTAGTTAATCTGTCTAAGGTACAGTATAACATGTAGTTAATCTGTCTAAGGTACAGTATAACATGTAGTTAATCTGTCTAAGGTACAGTATAACATGTAGTTAATCTAAGGTACAGTATAACATGTAGTTAATCTGTCTAAAGTACAGTATGACATGTAGTTAATCTGTCTAAGGTACAGTATGACATGTAGTTAATCTGTCTAAAGTACAGTATGACATGTAGTTAATCTAAGGTACAGTATGACATGTAGTTAATCTGTCTAAGGTACAGTATAACATGTAGTTAATCTGTCTAAGGTACAGTATAACATGTAGTTAATCTAAGGTACAGTATGACATGTAGTTAATCTGTCTAAAGTACAGTATGACATGTAGTTAATCTGTCTAAAGTACAGGATGGCATGTAGTTAATCTGTCTAAGGTACAGTATGACATGTAGTTAATCTGTCTAAGGTACAGTATAACATGTAGTTAATCTGTCTAAGGTACAGTATAACATGTAGTTAATCTAAGGTACAGTATGACATGTAGTTAATCTGTCTAAGGTACAGTATGACATGTAGTTAATCTAAAGTACAGGATGGCATGTAGTTAATCTGTCTAAAGTACAGGATGGCAGGTGTGTAAACAGAGAAGAATATGCGAAGTGAGAGGTTTTACTCTCGCTAAAATCTGTCCAAAATAAACCCAAATGCATTTCAATGGGTTTATTTTTAACCTAAGCTTGTCGCCTGCCTTCCTGCCTCTGGGACAACGACTCCCATTGTTAGGGCGGAGGCGTGGATCTCGTCATTATGTACAGATCTCTGGTGTAAATGGGACACAGCACAGAAGGAGCGAAGGAGACGCGACCAAAAAGACAACATGAGAACAAGCGGACATAAAACACTCGTGAAGATAAATAAATATACAGGCATTTGAAATATCGCGCCAAAAACATACATTGTAATGAATTTGATACATCGCCCAGCCCCACAGTGTGTGTAACGACTGGGCTGTCAGTGGTTTGGTTGGTCTGCGGCAGGGAGCCAGATAGACGTCTGTGTGAACGTGTCAGCTCTCGAAAATCTGGTGAACATCCACAAAGAGATCCACAATGAGAGGGAGGAATGAGCAGGAACACTGGCCCAGTGTGTGTGTGTGTGTGTGTGTGTGTGTGTGTGTGTGTGTGTGTGTGTGTGTGTGTTCAGAGCTGCGTTGTTGGAGTGCAGCTCCCCCTCACCACCTCCCTACCCCCGTCCCCACACTCTCTCTGGTGGATGGTGACTAGTTGAAAGGCGTTCGGGAGCAGAGTTGAACACATTCTGGGGGTTTTTGGGTTCAGTCGTGGGGCCGTGTCTCATCGTGCTGATTCATATCTGTCCTCTGAGCTTTAGCCAGGCACTCTAGCAGAAATTACTGCCTGGTCTGCTAAATCCTGAATACAACTTCAAATGAGTTTCCCCTCAAACTCTGTCTGTCTGTCTGTCTGTCTGTCTGTCTGTTATGTCTGTCTGTCTGTCTGTCTGTCTGTCTGTCTGTCTGTCGAGGAGCTCTCCCTATCAGACCCCTTCAGTGGCCGTCCCCATCCGTGACTATAGAGGAGCTCTGTCTATCAGACCCCTTCAGTGGTCGTCCCCATCCGTGACTATAGAGGAGCTCTGTCTATCAGACCCCTTCAGTGGTCGTCCCCATCCGTGACTATAGAGGAGCTCTGTCTATCAGACCCCTTCAGTGGTCGTCCCCATCCGTGACTATAGAGGAGCTCTGTCTATCAGACCCCTTCAGTGGCCGTCCCCATCCGTGACTATAGAGGAGCTCTGTCTATCAGACCCCTTCAGTGGTCGTCCCCATCCGTGACTATAGAGGAGCTCTGTCTATCAGACCCCTTCAGTGGCCGTCCCCATCCGTGACTATAGAGGAGCTCTGTCTATCAGACCCCTTCAGTGGCCGTCCCCATCCGTGACTATAGAGGAGCTCTGTCTATCAGACCCCTTCAGTGGCCGTCCCCATCCGTGACTATAGAGGAGCTCTGTCTATCAGACCCCTTCACTGGTCGTCCCCATCCGTGACTATAGAGGAGCTCTGTCTATCAGACCCCTTCAGTGGCCGTCCCCATCCGTGACTATAGAGGAGCTCTGTCTATCAGACCCCTTCAGTGGTCGTCCCCATCCGTGACTATAGAGGAGCTCTGTCTATCAGACCCCTTCAGTGGCCGTCCCCATCCGTGACTATAGAGGAGCTCTGTCTATCAGACCCCTTCAGTGGCCGTCCCCATCCGTGACTATAGAGGAGCTCTGTCTATCAGACCCCTTCAGTGGCCGTCCCCATCCGTGACTATAGAGGAGCTCTGTCTATCAGACCCCTTCACTGGCCGTCCCCATCCGTGACTATAGAGGAGCTCTGTCTATCAGACCCCTTCAGTGGCCGTCCCCATCCGTGACTATAGAGGAGCTCTGTCTATCAGACCTGGGAAGAAAAATGGCTTAAGTTAAATCAAATCAGATCAAATGTAATCTGTCACATGCCAAATACAACAAGTGTAGACTTACAGTGAAATGCTGACTTACAAGCCCTTAACCAACAATGCAGTTTAACAGTGCCTTGCGAAAGTATTCGGCCCCCTTGAACTTTGCGACCTTTTGCCACATTTCAGGCTTCAAACATAAAGATATAAAACTGTATTTTTTTGTGAAGAATCAACAACAAGTGGGACACAATCATGAAGAGGAACGACATTTATTGGATATTTCAAACTTTTTTAACAAATCAAAAACTGAAAAATTGGGCGTGCAAAATTATTATTGTTGTTGATTCTTCTAGTTTTATATCTTTATGTTTGAAGCCTGAAATGTGGCAAAAGGTCGCAAAGTTCAAGGGGGCCGAATACTTTCGCAAGGCACTGTAAGAAAAAATTGATAAGTAAAAAATATATAATTAAAAATAAAGGATCAGAATAACAACTTTTAATAAAAATATATTGGTTTGTATACCAAACGTCTCAGAGTAGGAGTGCTGATCTAGGATCAGGTCCCCCTGTCCATCGTATTTATTATTATTATTATCTAAAAGGCAAAACTGATCCTAAATCAGCACTATGAGACACTAGATACATACAGCCCCTAAGCACTCTGACACTAGATACATACAGCCCCTCAGCACTCTGACACTAGATACATACTGTACAGCCCCTGAACTATTGGAGCCAGTTGAATCCCTCTAATTCAAGGAGGGTCTAGTAGTGTGGGAGTCTGCAGCACGAGGCTAGACGAGAGAGGGTCTAGACTAGAGAGGGTGTCTAGACTAGAGAGGGTGTCTAGACTAGAGAAAGGGTCTAGACTACAGAGAGGGTCTAGACTACAGAGAGGGTCTAGACTACAGAGAGGGTCTAGACTACAGAGAGGGTCTAGACTAGAGATGGTGTCTAGACTAGAGAGAGGGTCTAGACTACAGAGAGGGTCTAGACTACAGAGAGGGTCTAGACTACAGAGAGGGTCTAGACTACAGAGAGGGTCTAGACTACAGAGAGGGTCTAGACTAGAGAGGGTGTCTAGACTAGAGAGAGGGTCTAGACTAGAGATGGTGTCTAGACTAGAGAGATGGTCTAGACTAGAGATGGTGTCTAGACTAGAGATGGTGTCTAGACTAGAGAGAGGGTCTAGACTAGAGAGAGGGTCTAGACTAGAGAGAGGGTCTAGTAGTGTGGGAGTCTGCAGCACGAGGCTAGACGAGAGAGGGTGTCTAGACTAGAGAGGGTGTCTAGACTAGAGAGAGGGTGTCTAGACTACAGAGAGGGTCTAGACTACAGAGAGGGTCTAGACTAGAGGGTCTAGACTAGAGAGGGTGTCTAGACTAGAGAGAGGGTCTAGACTAGAGATGGTGTCTAGACTAGAGAGGGGGTCTAGACTAGAGATGGTGTCCAGACTAGAGATGGTGTCTAGACTAGAGAGAGGGTCTAGACTAGAGAGAGGGTCTAGACTAGAGAGAGGGTCTAGACTAGAGAGGGTGTCTAGACTATAGAGAGGGTGTCTAGACTATAGAGAGGGTGTCTAGACTATAGAGAGGGTGTCTAGACTAGAGAGAGGGTCTAGACCAGAGAGAGGGCCTAGACCAGAGAGAGGGCCTAGACCAGAGAGGGAGTCTAGACCAGAGAGGGGGTCTAGACCAGAGAGGGTCTAGACCAGAGAGGATCTAGACCAGAGAGAGGGCCTAGACCAGAGAGAGGGCCTAGACCAGAGAGGGGGTCTAGACCAGAGAGGGGGCCTAGACCAGAGAGGGGGTCTAGACCAGAGAGGGTCTAGACCAGAGAGGGTCTAGACCAGAGAGAGGGGTCTAGACCAGAGAGTATAATTTCTATGCCATCCATTCATCCACTTACAGCTGTGAGCAAACACAGGTGGCTCTCTCTCTCTCTCTCACACACACACACACACACACACACACACACACACACACACACACACACACACACACACAAACAGTTCACACACTGTGTGTAATATACACACAGCCTGCAACTCCAGGAACGACTCCAGCCAGGTTGCCGTGGAGACGGGTCACTGGGAGCTGGAATGTCTACTGTGGAGCCGTGACCCTGATTTATGAATTCATTTAACTCCAACATCCAACTACCACTGTCTGTCTGCCAAACAGACCAGGCCAGCAGACCAGGCCAGCATGGAGCCTGGAGCATACAGTGGGGCAAAAAAGTATTTAGTCAGCCACCAATTGTGCAAGTTCTCCCACTTAAAAATATGAGAGAGGCCTGTAATGTTCATCAAAGGTACACTTCAACTATGACAGGCAAAATGAGGGAAAAAAATCCAGAAAATCACATTGTAGGATTTTTTATTAATTTATTTGCAAATTATGGTGGAAAATAAGTATTTGGTCAATAACAAAAGTTTATCTCAATACTTTGTTATATACCCTTTGTTGGCAATGACAGAGGTCAAACGTTTTCTGTAAGTCTTCACAAGGTTTTCACACACTGTTGCTGGTATTTTGGCCCATTCCTCCATGCAGATCTCCTCTAGAGCAGTGATGTTTTGGGGCTGTTGCCGGGAAACACGGACTTTCAACTCCCTCCAAAGGTTTTCTATGGGGTTGATATGCGATCTGGAGACTGGCTAGGCCACTCCTGGACCTTGAAATGCTTCTTACGAAGCCACTCCTTCGTTGCCCGGGCGGTGTGTTTGGGATCATTGTCATGCTGCAAGACCCAGCCACGTTTCATCTTCAATGCCCTTGCTGATGGAAGGAGGTTTTCACTCAAAATCTCACGATACATGGCCCCGTTCATTCTTTCCTTTACACGGATCAGTCGTCCTGGTCCTTTGCAGAAAAACAGCCCCAAAGCATGATGTTTCCACCCCCATGCTTCACAGTAGGTATGGTGTTCTTTGGATGCAACTCGGCATTCTTTGTCCTCCAAATACGACGAGTTGAGTTTTTACCAAAAAGTTATATTTTGGTTTCATCTGACCATATGACATTCTCCCAATCTTCTTCTGGATCATCCAAATGCTCTCTAGCAAACTTCAGACGGGCCTGGACATGTACTGGCTTAAGCAGGGGGACACGTCTGGCACTGCAGGATTTGAGTCCCTGGCGGCGTAGTGTGTTACTGATGGTAGGCTTTGTTACTTTGGTCCCAGCTTTCTGCAGGTCATTCACTAGGTCCCCCCGTGTGGTTCTTGTGATCATTTTGACCCCACGAGGTGAGATCTTGCGTGGAGCCCCAGATCGAGGGAGATTATCAGTGGTCTTGTATGTCTTCCATTTCCTAATAATAGCTCCCACAGTTGATTTCTTCAAACCAAGCTGCTTACCTATTGCAGATTCAGTCTTCCCAGCCTGGTGCAGGTCTACAATTTTGTTTCTGGTGTCCTTTGACAGCTCTTTGGTCTTGGCCACAGTGGAGTTTGAAGTGTGACTGTTTGAAGTTGTGGACAGGTGTCTTTTATACTGATAACAAGTTCAAACAGGTGCCATTAATACAGGTAACGATTGGAGGACAGAGGAGCCTCTTAAAGTAGAAGTTATAGGTCTGTGAGTGTCAGAAATCTTGCTTGTTTGTAGGTGACCAAATACTTATTTTCCACCATAATTTGCAAATTAATTAATTACAAATCCTACAATGTGATTTTCTGGATTTTATTTCTCATTTTGTCTGTCATAGTTGAAGTGTACCTATGATGAAAATTACAGGCCTCTCTCATCTTTTTAAGTGGGAGAACTTGCACAATTGGTGGCTGACTAAATACTGGCACCCTATTCCCTGTACAGTGCACCACTTTTGAACAGAGAGCCCATAAGGAATAGGATGCCATTTGGGGTGCAGTCCCTGGGCTGCTGAGGCCCCGTCACGACAACTAGCATTGCCTCAGTCAACAACACTCTCTCTCTTTCTCTCTCTCTCTCTCTCTGCCTCTCTCTCTCTCTGTCTCTCTCTGTCTCTGTCTCTCTCTCTCTCTCTCTGCCTCTCTTTCTCTCTCTCTCTCTCTGCCTCTCTCTCTCTCTGCCTCTCTCTCTCTCTGTCTCTCTCTGTCTCTGTCTCTCTTTCACACAGACAACAGACATCTGATGTGTTGTAGGTTGTCTTGAAACAGTCCAATAAGTTTGTCATAGTGTCTGTAGGTGTGTGTCTGTCATAGTGTCTGTAGGTGTGTGTCTGTAGGCGTGTGTGTATCTGCCATAGTGTCTGTAGGTGTGTGTCTGTCATAGTGTCTGTAGGTGTGTGTCTGTAATAGTGTCTGTAGGCGTGTATCTGCCATAGTGTCTGTAGGTGTGTGTCTGTCATAGTGTCTGTAGGTGTGTGTCTGTAATAGTGTCTGTAGGCGTGTATCTGCCATAGTGTCTGTAGGTGTGTGTCTGTTATAGTGTATGTAGATGTATGTCTGTTATTGTGTCTGTGTGTGTGTGTCTGTCATAGTGTCTGTAGGTGTGTGTCTGCCATAGTGTTCCACTACCTCCTTTAGGTAGATACACTACAACATGCTCAGACAGGAGCTTGCTGTGTGTGTGTGTGTGTGTGTGTGTGTGTGTGTGTGTGTGTGTGTGTGTGTGTGTGTGTGTGTGTGTGTGTGTGTGTGTGTGTGTGTGTGTGTGTGTGTGTGTGTGTGTGTGTGTGTGTGTGTGTGTGTTGATCCTTCTTTGTCCTGTCCCACAGGTGTTTGCCTTTGACCACTGTTTCTGGTCCATGGATGAGTCCAACATGCCCAAGTATGCTGGTAAGTCACAGACAACAGGTTCAGGCTTAGCTGACTGTTCTGTTCAGATTCACACAGCTACTATGCATCCCAAATGGCACCCTACTCCTTATATAGTGACCCCTATTGGCGCTGGCCAAAAGAAGTGCACTGTATTGGGAATAGGGTGCCATTTGGGATGCAACCACTGACTGTTGAGGTTGACAGAGATAATCTCTCTATCATCACTAAAGAACACTAAACACAGCCATCTCATCTCATCACTATTTAAAGCCTGTCAGGTGAGGTGAGTCTAGGAATACAGGAGGGAGAGAGAGAGGGTGAGGAGGGAGATAGAGAAGCAGGGAGAAGAGAAAGATAGAGGGGGAGAGATAGAGGGTGAAGAGGGAGAGAGATAGAGGGTGAGGAGGGAGAGAGAGAGGGTGAAGAGGGAGAGAGATAGAGGGTGAGGAGGGAGAGAGAGGGTGAGGAGGGAGAGAGAGAGGGTGAGGAGGGAGAGAGAGAGGGTGAGGAGGGAGAGAGAGGGTGAGGAGGAAGGGAGAGAGAGGGTGAGGAGGGAGAGAGAGAGAGGGTGAGGAGGGAGAGGGTGAGGAGGGAGAGAGAGCGTGAGGAGGGGAGAGAGAGAGAGAGAGGGTGAGGAGGGAGAGAGAGAGGATGAGGAGGGAGAGGGTGGGTGAGAAGAGAGGGTGAGGAAGGAGAGAGAGGGTGTGGAGGGATAGAGAGAGGGTGCGGAGAGAGAGAGAGAGGTTGAGGAGGGAGAGAGAGGGTGAGGAGGAGAGAGAGAGAGGGGGTGAGGAGGGAGAGAGAGGGGGGGTGAGGAGGGAGAGAGAGAGGGGGTGAGATGGGAGGGAGAGGGGGTGAGGAGGGAGAGAGAGCGGGTGAGGAGAGAGAGGGTGAGGAGAGAGAGAGGGTGAGGAGGAGGGAGAGAGGGTGAGGAGGGAGAGAGAGGGTGAGGAGGAGAGGAGTGGGGAGAGAGGGTGAGGAGGTGAGGAGGGGGAGAGAGGGTGAGGAGGGAGAGAGAGAGAGGGTGAGGAGGGAGAGAGAGAAGGAAAACCTACAGTTCAGGGAAGTCCTGGTTTTACATAATGCAAAGTATGTTTTTACAAGCTGCTTTGCATCTGAATAGAAGAGTTGATGGGACTGAGAACAAGATGGTTGTGTGTTTATTAATGTAAGGAGAGACAGAGGGAGAGAGTGAGGGGGAATTATGTCTTTACTGACACAGAAAACATGTTAGTGGCACTAACTAGATAAACATTAGTGGCACTAACTAGATAAACATTAGTGGCACTAACTAGATAAACATTAGTGGCACTAACTAGATAAACATTAGTGGCACTAACTAGATAAACATTAGTGGCACTAACTAGCTAAACATTAGTGGCACTAACTAGATAAACATTAGTGGCACTAACTAGATAAACATTAGTGGCACTAACTAGATAAACATTAGTGGCACTAACTAGATAAACATTAGTGGCACTAACTAGATAAACATTAGTGGCACTAACTAGATAAACATTAGTGGCACTGACTAGATAAACATTAGTGGCACTAACTAGATAAACATTAGTGGCACTAACTAGATAAACATTAGTGGCACTAACTAGATAAACATTAGTGGCACTAACTAGATAAACATTAGTGGCACTAACTAGCTAAACATTAGTGGCACTAACTAGATAAACATTAGTGGCACTAACTAGATAAACATTAGTGGCACTAACTAGATAAACATTAGTGGCACTAACTAGATAAACATTAGTGGCACTAACTAGATAAACATTAGTGGCACTAACTAGATAAACATTAGTGGCACTAACTAGATAAACATTAGTGGCACTGACTAGATAAACATTAGTGGCACTAACTAGATAAACATTAGTGGCACTAACTAGATAAACATTAGTGGCACTAACTAGATAAACATTAGTGGCACTGACTAGATAAACATTAGTGGCACTAACTAGATAAACATTAGTGGCACTAACTAGATAAACATTAGTGGCACTAACTAGATAAACATTAGTGGCACTAACTAGATAAACATTAGTGGCACTAACTAGATAAACATTAGTGGCACTAACTAGATAAACATTAGTGGCACTAACTAGCTAAACATTAGTGGCACTAACTAGATAAACATTTTTCACCCAGTTGGGGATGTGTGTGCTTCAATGTGTTGTGTGCTTCAGTGTGTTGTGTGCTTCAGTGTGTGTGTGTGTGTGTGTGTGTGTGTGTGTGTGTGTGTGCTTCAGTGTGTGTGCTTCAGTGTGTGTGTGTGTGTGTGTGTGTGTGTGTGTGTGTGCTTCAGCTCGTGTGCTTCAGTGTGTGTGTGTGTGTGTGTGTGTGCTTCAGTGTGTGTGAGTGTGTGTGTGCTTCAGCTCGTGTGCTTCATGCTTAAGCGACAGCGGGACAGTCTGTTCAGTGGAGGGTTGCCTGTAGGGTCTGTGCCACAGCTTTATTTAGCTACTAAACAGCTGCTTCATTTATCAGGAGGAGCATGACAGTTCTCTCTGTCTCTGTCTCTGTCTGTCTGTCTCTGTCTCTCTCTCTCTCTGTCTCTCTCTGTCCCTGTCCCTGTCTCTGTCTCTCTCTCTCTCTCTCTATGTCTCTCTCTCTGTATCTCTCTCTGTCCCTGTCTCTCTCTCTGTCTCTCTCTCTCTCTGTCTCTGTCTCTCTCTGTCTGCCTGTCTCTCTCTCTGTCTCTCTCTCTCTGTCTCTCTCTCTCTGTCTCTGTCTCTGTCTCTGTCCCTGTCCCTGTCTCTCTCTCTGTCTCTATCTCTGTCTCTCTCTCTATCTCTGTCTCTGTCTCTCTCTCTGTTCCTGTCCCTGTCTCTCTGTCTCTGTCTCTGTCTGTCTGTCTGTCTGTCTGTCTGTCTGTCTGTCTGTCTCTCTATCTCTGTCTCTCTGTCTCTGTCCCTGTCCCTGTCTCTCTGTCTCTGTCTCTGTCTGTCTGTCTCTCTCTGTCTCTGTCCCTGTCTCTCTGTCTCTGTCTGTCTCTATCTCTGTCTCTGTCTGTCTCTGTCTCTGGCTCTCTACACAGTGAGACTGTTTATTTGGGGCATTATAAAGGAAGTTTAACTGTTTATGGTTTAATGGTTGCTCTGTATGTTTATTCTGTATGTTTGTTTATCCTTCTGGTCTCCATGGTGACTGTTGTTTGTTTTGAAGGTCAAGAGGTGGTGTTCCAGTGCCTTGGTGAGGGAATACTGGAAAACGCCTTTCAGGGATACAATGCCTGCATTTTCGCCTACGGACAAACAGGTAACCGAGAACGTCTAAATCAAATCAAATCAAATTTTATTTGTCACATACACATGGTTAGCAGATGTTAATGCGAGTGTAGCGAAATGCTTGTGCTTCTAGTTCCGACAATGCAGTAATAACCAACAAGTAATCTAACTAACAATTCCAAAACTACTACCTTATAGACACAAGTGTAAGGGGATAAAGAATATGTACATAAGGATATATGAATGAGTGATGGTACAGAACGGCACAGGCAAGATGCAGTAGATGGTATTGAGTGCAGTATATACATATGAGATGAGTATGTAAACAAAGTGGCATAGTTAAAGTGGCTAGTGATACATGCATTACATAAAGATGCAGTAGATGATATAGAGTACAGTATATACGTATACATATGAGATGAATAATGTCTAGTGAGTACACAGCATGAATACACCAGTCTAGTGAGTACACACCATGAATACACCAGTCTAGTGAGTACACAGCATGAATACACCAGTCTAGTGAGTACACAGCATGAATACACCAGTCTAGTGAGTACACAGCATGAATACACCAGTCTAGTGGGTACACAGCATGAATACACCAGTCTAGTGAGTACACAGCATGAATACACCAGTCTAGTGAGTACACAGCATAAATACACCAGTCTAGTGAGTACACAGCATGAATACACCAGTCTAGTGAGTACACAGCATGAATACGCCAGTCTAGTGAGTACACAGCATGAATACACCAGTCTAGTGAGTACACATCTTGAATATACCAGTCTAGTGAGTACACAGCATGAATACACCAGTCTAGTGAGTACACAGCATGAATACACCAGTCTAGTGAGTACACATCATGAATACTCCAGTCTAGTGAGTACACATCATGAATATACCAGTCTAGTGAGTACACAGCATGAATACACCAGTCTAGTGAGTACACAGCATGAATACACCAGTCTAGTGAGTACACAGCATGAATACACCAGTCTAGTGAGTACACATCATGAATACACCAGTCTAGTGAGTACACATCATGAATACACCAGTCTAGTGAGTACACAGCATGAATACACCAGTCTAGTGAGTACACACCATGAATACACCCGTCTAGTGAGTACAGTAAAGTAAGACCTATGAAGTAAGGCCTATGAAGTAAGGCCTATGAATTAAGGCCTATGAATTAAGGCCTATGAAGTAAGGCCTATGAAGTAAGGCCTATGATGTAAGGCCTATGAATTAAGGCCTATGAAGTAAGGCCTATGAAGTAAGGCCTATGAATTAAGGCCAATGAAGTAAGGCCTATGAATTAAGGCCTATGAATTAAGGCCTATGAATTAACGCCTATGAAGTAAGGCTGTTTATACTGAATTATTATGATGCAGGTCGGCAGGAAATATGTTAAAACAGGGCTGTGTTCAGAACAGCCTTACGTAGCTCTGCAGGCATCATCATCTGCTTATGTCGTTCCATGCTAGGGGAGGAGAGGAGACAGCATATGTCTGTATCCCTCTTCCCTGGCCCTGCAGATACAGCACATCTGCGTCCCAAATGCCACCCTATTCCCTATATAGGGTACTACTTTTGACCAGGGCACATAGGGATACCCATAGGACTCTGGTCAAAAGTATATAGGGAATAGGGTGGCATTTGAGACACATTTAATGTATCCCTGCGTGGCCCTGCAGATGCACAACAAGAACAGGAAGCTTCAGTGTTTCTGATCACGCTAACTCAAGCTGGTGAATCGCTCAGCCCCGTATCCTTCCTCCCCAACACTAATGATTAGATCCTTGATCCGCTCTTCCTGTCCTGAAGAACAACCTGGAGCGGAGTGACACACCTTGGAAACAAACGCTTTGGAGACCGCAGATAATATGGGATAGTCTGTATCTTCCCTGCTGTCACAGGGCTAACAGACACATTCAGAAGAGAGACTGTATACATGCAGGGATAATTAGAGATGTGTTTGATTTGTTGTATTCTATAAATCCCCATTAATTTAGTAGTTCTGGTGTATTGGAGGGAAGAGTTTTCTACATGCAGGGATACTTAGAGATGTGTTTGATTTGTTGTATTCTATAAATCCCCATTCATTTAGTAGTTCTGGTGTATTGGAGGGAAGAGTTTTCTACATGCAGGGATACTTAGAGATGTTTGATTTGTTGTCTTCTATAAATCCCCATTCATTTAGTAGTTCTGGTGTATTGGAGGGAAGAGTTTTCTACATGCAGGGATACTTAGAGATGTTTGATTTGTTGTCTTCTATAAATCCCCATTCATTTAGTAGTTCTGGTGTATTGGAGGGAAGAGTTTTCTACATGCAGGGATACTTAGAGATGTGTTTGATTTGTTGTCTTCTATAAATCCCCATTCATTTAGTAGTTGTGGTGTATTTCTACATGCAGGGTTTCAGTTTGCCAGTAGTTGTGGTGTATTTCTACATGCAGGGTTTCAGTTTGCCAGTAGTTGTGGTGTATTTCTACATGCAGGGTTTCAGTTTGCCAGTAGTTGTGGTGTATTTCTACATGCAGTGTCATGTTGTGTCTTGTCTCTGTCCTTTCCCTTCACCCTGTCTCCCTCTGCTGGTCGTTGTTAGGTTACCTTTTCTCCCCCGCTTTCCCCCAGCTGTTCCTTGTCTCCTCTAACTACCCATTCACCCCGTTTCCCACCTGTTCCCTTTTTCCCTCTGATTAGGTCCCTATATCTCTCTCTGTTTCTGTTCCTGTCCTTGTCGGATTCTTGTTTGTTGTGTTTCATGCCTGAGCCAGACTATCGTCATGTTTGCTGTAACCTTGTCCTGTCCTGTCGGAATCTGCCGGTCTATCTGAGCCTACCTATGTTTGGTTATTAAAGAAGCTCTGTTTAAGTTAGTTCGCTTTTGGGTCCTCATTCACTCCCCATAACAGAAGAATCCGACCAAGAATGGACCCAGCGACTTCGGATCCTCTCCACTCAGCCGTCGGGATCCAGGGAGCGATGCTAGGCAGACACGAGCAGGAAGTGTCTGCTGCTCGACATGCCGTTGAGACCCTGGCCACCCAAGTCTCCAACCTCACAGAACAGGTTCACCATCTCCGCCTCGATCCACCGGCCACTTCCAGGGCTTTCGAATCTCCGGAGCCCAGAATCAATAACCCGCCGTGTTACTCTGGGGAGCCCACTGAATGCCGCTCGTTCCTCACCCAGTGTGATATTGTGTTTTCTCTCCAGCCCAACACTTACTCCAGGAGCACTGCTCGTGTCGCCTACGTCATATCTCTCCTTATTGGACGGGCTCGTGAGTGGGGCACGGCAATCTGGGAGGCAAGGGCTGAGTGTACTAACCAGTATCAAGACTTTAAGGAGGAGATGATACGGGTTTTTGATCGATCTGTTTTTGGGGAGGAGGCTTCCAGGGCCCTGTCTTCCCTATGTCAAGGCAATCGATCCATAACAGACTACTCTATTGAGTTTCGCACTCTTGCTGTCTCCAGTGGCTGGAACGAGCCGGCCTTGCTCGCTCGTCTTCTGGAGGGTTTCCGCGCAGAGGTAAAGGATGAGATTCTCTCCCGGGAGGTTCCTTCCAGCGTGGATTCCTTGATTGAACTCGCTATTCGCATTGAGCGACGGGTTGATCTTCGTCACCGAGCTCGTGGAAAGGAGCTCGCGCTCTCCGTCGCCTCCCTCTCCGCATCACTACCATCTTCCTCTGCCGGCTCGGGTGCTGAGCCCATGCAGCTGGGAGGTATCCGCATCTCGACTAAGGAGAGGGAACGGAGAATCACCAACCGCCTCTGTCTCTATTGCGGTTCCGCTGGTCATTTTGTCACTTCATGTCCAGTAAAAGGCCAGAGCTCGTCAGTAAGCGGAGGGCTACTGGTGAGCGCTACTACTCCTGTCTCTCCTTCAAGATCCTGCACTACCTTGTCGGTCCATCTACGCTGGACCGGTTCGTCAGCTTCCTGCAGTGCCTTAATAGACTCTGGGGCGGAGGGCTGTTTTATGGACGAGACCTGGGCTCGGGAACATGACATTCCTCTCAGACAGTTAAAGGAGCCCACGGCCTTGTTCGCCCTGGATGGTAGTCCTCTCCCCAGGATTCAGCGTGAGACGCTACCTTTAACCCTCACTGTTTCTGGTAATCATAGTGAAACCATTTCTTTTTTAATTTTTCGTTCACCTTTTACACCTGTTGTTTTGGGCCATCCCTGGCTAGTTTGTCATAATCCTTCCATTAATTGGTCTAGTAATTCTATCCTCTCCTGGAACGTCTCTTGTCATGTGAAATGTTTAATGTCTGCTATCCCTCCTGTTTCCTCTGTCTCTTCTTCACAGGAGGAGCCTGGTGATTTGACAGGGGTGCCGGAGGAATATCACGATCTGCGCACGGTGTTCAGTCGGTCCAGGGCCACCTCTCTTCCTCCACACCGGTCGTATGATTGTAGTATTGATCTCCTTCCGGGAACCACCCCCCCCCGGGGTAGACTATACTCTCTGTCGGCTCCCGAACGTAAGGCTCTCGAAGATTATTTGTCTGTAGCTCTTGACGCCGGTACCATAGTCCCCTCCTCCTCTCCCGCCGGAGCGGGGTTTTTTTTTGTCAAGAAGAAGGACGGGTCTCTGCGCCCCTGCATAGATTATCGAGGGCTGAATGACATAACAGTGAAGAATCGTTATCCGCTTCCTCTTATGTCTTCAGCCTTCGAGATCCTGCAGGGAGCCAGGTTTTTCACTAAGTTGGACCTTCGTAACGCTTACCATCTCGTGCGCATCAGGGAGGGGGACGAGTGGAAGACGGCGTTTAACACTCCGTTAGGGCACTTTGAATACCGGGTTCTTCCTTTCGGCCTCGCTAACGCTCCAGCTGTCTTTCAGGCATTAGTCAATGATGTCCTGAGAGACATGCTGAACATCTTTGTTTTCGTTTACCTTGACGATATCCTGATTTTTTCACCGTCACTCCAGATTCATGTTCAGCACGTTCGACGTGTCCTCCAGCGCCTTTTAGAGAATTGTCTTTTTGTGAAGGCTGAGAAGTGCACTTTTCATGCCCCCTCCGTCACATTTCTCGGTTCTGTTATTTCCGCTGAAGGCATTAAGATGGATCCCGCTAAGGTCCAAGCTGTCATTGATTGGCCCGTCCCTAAGTCACGCGTCGAGCTGCAGCGCTTTCTCGGCTTCGCGAACTTCTATCGTCGTTTCATCCGTAATTTCGGTCAGGTGGCAGCTCCTCTCACAGCCCTTACTTCTGTCAAGACGTGCTTTAAGTGGTCCGTTTCCGCCCAGGGAGCTTTTGATCTCCTCAAGAATCGTTTTACATCCGCTCCTATCCTTGTTACACCTGACGTCTCTAGACAGTTCGTTGTCGAGGTTGACGCGTCAGAGGTGGGCGTGGGAGCCATCCTTTCTCAGCGCTCCCTCTCTGACGACAAGGTCCACCCATGCGCGTATTTTTCTCATCGCCTGTCGCCGTCGGAACGTAACTATGATGTGGGTAACCGCGAACTGCTCGCCATCCGGTTAGCCCTAGGCGAATGGCGACAGTGGTTGGAGGGGGCGACCGTTCCTTTTGTCGTTTGGACTGACCATAGGAACCTTGAGTACATCCGTTCTGCCAAACGACTTAATGCGCGTCAGGCGCGGTGGGCGCTGTTTTTCGCTCGTTTCGAGTTCGTGATTTCTTATCGTCCGGGCTCTAAGAACACCAAGCCTGATGCTTTGTCTCGTCTCTTCAGTTCTTCAGTAGCCTCCACTGACCCCGAGGGGATTCTCCCTGAGGGGCGTGTTGTCGGGTTGACTGTCTGGGGAATTGAGAGGCAGGTAAAACAAGCGCTCACTCACACTCCGTCGCCGCGCGCTTGTCCTAGGAACCTTCTTTTCGTTCCCGTTCCTACTCGTCTGGCCGTTCTTCAGTGGGCTCACTCTGCCAAGTTAGCCGGCCACCCTGGCGTTCGGGGTACGCTTGCTTCCATTCGCCAGCGTTTTTGGTGGCCCACCCGGGAGCATGACACGCGTCGTTTCGTGGCTGCTTGTTCGGTCTGCGCGCAGACTAAGTCCGGTAACTCTCCTCCTGCCGGCCGTCTCAGGCCGCTTCCTATTCCCTCTCGACCGTGGTCTCACATCGCCTTAGATTTTGTCACCGGACTGCCTTCGTCAGCGGGGAAGACTGTTATTCTTACGGTTGTCGATAGGTTCTCTAAGGCGGCTCATTTCATTCCCCTTGCTAAGCTTCCTTCTGCTAAAGAGACGGCACAAATCATCATCGAGAATGTTTTCAGAATTCATGGCCTTCCGTCAGACGTCGTTTCGGACAGAGGTCCGCAATTCACGTCTCAATTTTGGAGGGAGTTTTGCCGTTTGATTGGGGCTTCCGTCAGTCTCTCTTCCGGCTTTCACCCCCAGTCTAACGGTCAAGCAGAACGGGCCAATCAGACTATTGGTCGCATCTTACGCAGTCTTTCTTTTCGTAACCCTGCGTCTTGGTCAGAACAGCTCCCCTGGGCAGAATACGCCCACAACTCGCTTCCTTCGTCTGCGACCGGGCTATCTCCTTTTCAGAGTAGCCTCGGGTACCAGCCTCCGCTGTTCTCATCTCAGTTCGCCGAGTCCAGCGTCCCCTCCGCTCAGGCTTTTGTCCAACGTTGCGAGCGCACCTGGAAGAGGGTCAGGTCTGCACTTTGCCGTTATAGGACGCAGACTGTGAGGGCTGCTAATAAGCGTAGAACTAAGAGTCCTAGATATTGTCGCGGTCAGAGAGTTTGGCTCTCCACTCAGAACCTTCCCCTTAAGACGGCTTCTCGCAAGTTGACCCCGCGGTTCATTGGTCCGTTCCGTATTTCTCGGGTCATTAATCCTGTCGCAGTTCGACTTCTTCTTCCGCGATACCTTCGTCGCGTCCACCCGGTCTTCCATGTCTCCTGCATCAAGCCCGTCCTTCGCGCCCCCGCTCGTCTTTCCCCCCCCCCCCCCCCATCCTTGTCGAGGGCGCACCCATCTACAGGGTCCGTAGAATTTTGGACATGCGTCCTCGGGGCCGTGGTCACCAGTACCTCGTAGATTGGGAGGGGTACGGTCCTGAGGAGAGGAGTTGGGTTCCCTCTCGGGACGTGCTGGACCGTGCGCTGATCGAGGATTTCCTCCGTTGCCGCCAGGTTTCCTCCTCGAGTGCGCCAGGAGGCGCTCGGTGAGTGGGGGGGTACTGTCATGTTGTGTCTTGTCTCTGTCCTTTCCCTTCACCCTGTCTCCCTCTGCTGGTCGTTGTTAGGTTACCTTTTCTCCCCCGCTTTCCCCCAGCTGTTCCTTGTCTCCTCTAACTACCCATTCACCCCGTTTCCCACCTGTTCCCTTTTTCCCTCTGATTAGGTCCCTATATCTCTCTCTGTTTCTGTTCCTGTCCTTGTCGGATTCTTGTTTGTTGTGTTTCATGCCTGAGCCAGACTATCGTCATGTTTGCTGTAACCTTGTCCTGTCCTGTCGGAATCTGCCGGTCTATCTGAGCCTACCTATGTTTGGTTATTAAAGAAGCTCTGTTTAAGTTAGTTCGCTTTTGGGTCCTCATTCACTCCCCATAACATGCAGGGTTTCAGTTTGCCAGTAGTTGTGGTGTATTTCTACATGCAGGGTTTCAGTTTGCCAGTAGTTGTGGTGTATTTCTACATGCAGGGTTTCAGTTTGCCAGTAGTTGTGGTGTATTTCTACATGCAGGGTTTCAGTTTGCCAGTAGTTGTGGTGTATTTCTACATGCAGGGTTTCAGTTTGCCAGTAGTTGTGGTGTATTTCTACATGCAGGGTTTCAGTTTGCCAGTAGTTGTGGTGTATTTCTACATGCAGGGTTTCAGTTTGCCAGTAGTTGTGGTGTATTTCTACATGCAGGGTTTCAGTTTGCCAGTAGTTGTGGTGTATTTCTACATGCAGGGTTTCAGTTTGCCAGTAGTTGTGGTGTATTTCTACATGCAGGGTTTCAGTTTGCCAGTAGTTGTGGTGTATTTCTACATGCAGGGTTTCAGTTTGCCAGTAGTTGTGGTGTATTTCTACATGCAGGGTTTCAGTTTGCCAGTAGTTGTGGTGTATTTCTACATGCAGGGTTTCAGTTTGCCAGTAGTTGTGGTGTATTTCTACATGCAGGGTTTCAGTTTGCCAGTAGTTGTGGTGTATTTCTACATGCAGGGTTTCAGTTTGCCAGTAGTTGTGGTGTATTTCTACATGCAGGGTTTCAGTTTGCCAGTAGTTGTGGTGTATTTCTACATGCAGGGTTTCAGTTTGCCAGTAGTTGTGGTGTATTTCTACATGCAGGGTTTCAGTTTTCCAGTAGTTGTGGTGTATTTCTACATGCAGGGTTTCAGTTTTCCAGTAGTTGTGGTGTATTTCTACATGCAGGGTTTCAGTTTGCCAGTAGTTGTGGTGTATTTCTACATGCAGGGTTTCAGTTTTCCAGTAGTTGTGGTGTATTTCTACATGCAGGGTTTCAGTTTGCCAGTAGTTGTGGTGTATTTCTACATGCAGGGTTTCAGTTTGCCAGTAGTTGTGGTGTATTTCTACATGCAGGGTTTCAGTTTGCCAGTAGTTGTGGTGTATTTCTACATGCAGGGTTTCAGTTTTCCAGTAGTTGTGGTGTATTTCTACATGCAGGGTTTCAGTTTTCCAGTAGTTGTGGTGTATTTCTACATGCAGGGTTTCAGTTTGCCAGTAGTTGTGGTGTATTTCTACATGCAGGGTTTCAGTTTGCCAGTAGTTGTGGTGTATTTCTACATGCAGGGTTTCAGTTTGCCAGTAGTTGTGGTGTATTTCTACATGCAGGGTTTCAGTTTGCCAGTAGTTGTGGTGTATTTCTACATGCAGGGTTTCAGTTTGCCAGTAGTTGTGGTGTATTTCTACCTGCAGGGTTTCAGTTTGCCAGTAGTTGTGGTGTATTTCTACATGCAGGGTTTCAGTTTGCCAGTAGTTGTGGTGTATTTCTACATGCAGGGTTTCAGTTTGCCAGTAGTTGTGGTGTATTTCTACATGCAGGGTTTCAGTTTGCCAGTAGTTGTGGTGTATTTCTACATGCAGGGTTTCAGTTTGCCAGTAGTTGTGGTGTATTTCTACATGCAGGGTTTCAGTTTGCCAGTAGTTGTGGTGTATTTCTACATGCAGGGTTTCAGTTTGCCAGTAGTTGTGGTGTATTTCTACATGCAGGGTTTCAGTTTGCCAGTAGTTGTGGTGTATTTCTACATGCAGGGTTTCAGTTTGCCAGTAGTTGTGGTGTATTTCTACATGCAGGGTTTCAGTTTGCCAGTAGTTGTGGTGTATTTCTACATGCAGGGTTTCAGTTTGCCAGTAGTTGTGGTGTATTTCTACATGCAGGGTTTCAGTTTGCCAGTAGTTGTGGTGTATTTCTACATGCAGGGTTTCAGTTTGCCAGTAGTTGTGGTGTATTTCTACATGCAGGGTTTCAGTTTGCCAGTAGTTGTGGTGTATTTCTACATGCAGGGTTTCAGTTTGCCAGTAGTTGTGGTGTATTTCTACATGCAGGGTTTCAGTTTGCCAGTAGTTGTGGTGTATTTCTACATGCAGGGTTTCAGTTTGCCAGTAGTTGTGGTGTATTTCTACATGCAGGGTTTCAGTTTGCCAGTAGTTGTGGTGTATTTCTACATTCAGGGTTTCAGTTTGCCAGTAGTTGTGGTGTATTTCTCAATGCAGGGTTTCAGTTTGCCAGTAGTTGTGGTGTATTTCTACATGCAGGGTTTCAGTTTGCCAGTAGTTGTGGTGTATTTCTACATGCAGGGTTTCAGTTTGCCAGTAGTTGTGGTGTATTTCTACATGCAGGGTTTCAGTTTGCCAGTAGTTGTGGTGTATTTCTACATGCAGGGTTTCAGTTTGCCAGTAGTTGTGGTGTATTTCTACATGCAGGGTTTCAGTTTGCCAGTAGTTGTGGTGTATTTCTACATGCAGGGTTTCAGTTTGCCAGTAGTTGTGGTGTATTTCTACATGCAGGGTTTCAGTTTGCCAGTAGTTGTGGTGTATTTCTACATGCAGGGTTTCAGTTTGCCAGTAGTTGTGGTGTATTTCTACATGCAGGGTTTCAGTTTGCCAGTAGTTGTGGTGTATTTCTACATGCAGGGTTTCAGTTTGCCAGTAGTTGTGGTGTATTTCTACATGCAGGGTTTCAGTTTGCCAGTAGTTGTGGTGTATTTCTACATGCAGGGTTTCAGTTTGCCAGTAGTTGTGGTGTATTTCTACATGCAGGGTTTCAGTTTGCCAGTAGTTGTGGTGTATTTCTACATGCAGGGTTTCAGTTTGCCAGTAGTTGTGGTGTATTTCTACATGCAGGGTTTCAGTTTGCCAGTAGTTGTGGTGTATTTCTACATGCAGGGTTTCAGTTTGCCAGTAGTTGTGGTGTATTTCTACATGCAGGGTTTCAGTTTGCCAGTAGTTGTGGTGTATTTCTACATGCAGGGTTTCAGTTTGCCAGTAGTTGTGGTGTATTTCTACATGCAGGGTTTCAGTTTGCCAGTAGTTGTGGTGTATTTCTACATGCAGGGTTTCAGTTTGCCAGTAGTTGTGGTGTATTTCTACATGCAGGGTTTCAGTTTGCCAGTAGTTGTGGTGTATTTCTACATGCAGGGTTTCAGTTTGCCAGTAGTTGTGGTGTATTTCTACCTGCAGGGTTTCAGTTTGCCAGTAGTTGTGGTGTATTTCTACATGCAGGGTTTCAGTTTGCCAGTAGTTGTGGTGTATTTCTACATGCAGGGTTTCAGTTTGCCAGTAGTTGTGGTGTATTTCTACATGCAGGGTTTCAGTTTGCCAGTAGTTGTGGTGTATTTCTACATGCAGGGTTTCAGTTTGCCAGTAGTTGTGGTGTATTTCTACATGCAGGGTTTCAGTTTGCCAGTAGTTGTGGTGTATTTCTACCTGCAGGGTTTCAGTTTGCCAGTAGTTGTGGTGTATTTCTACCTGCAGGGTTTCAGTTTGCCAGTAGTTGTGGTGTATTTCTACATGCAGGGTTTCAGTTTGCCAGTAGTTGTGGTGTACATGCAGGGTTTCAGTTTGCCAGTAGTTGTGGTGTATTTCTACATGCAGGGTTTCAGTTTGCCAGTAGTTGTGGTGTATTTCTACATGCAGGGTTTCAGTTTGCCAGTAGTTGTGGTGTATTTCTACATGCAGGGTTTCAGTTTGCCAGTAGTTGTGGTGTATTTCTACATGCAGGGTTTCAGTTTGCCAGTAGTTGTGGTGTATTTCTACATGCAGGGTTTCAGTTTGCCAGTAGTTGTGGTGTATTTCTACATGCAGGGTTTCAGTTTGCCAGTAGTTGTGGTGTATTTCTACATGCAGGGTTTCAGTTTGCCAGTAGTTGTGGTGTATTTCTACATGCAGGGTTTCAGTTTGCCAGTAGTTGTGGTGTATTTCTACATGCAGGGTTTCAGTTTGCCAGTAGTTGTGGTGTATTTCTACATGCAGGGTTTCAGTTTGCCAGTAGTTGTGGTGTATTTCTACATGCAGGGTTTCAGTTTGCCAGTAGTTGTGGTGTATTTCTACATGCAGGGTTTCAGTTTGCCAGTAGTTGTGGTGTATTTCTACATGCAGGGTTTCAGTTTGCCAGTAGTTGTGGTGTATTTCTACATGCAGGGTTTCAGTTTGCCAGTAGTTGTGGTGTATTTCTACATGCAGGGTTTCAGTTTGCCAGTAGTTGTGGTGTATTTCTACATGCAGGGTTTCAGTTTGCCAGTAGTTGTGGTGTATTTCTACATGCAGGGTTTCAGTTTGCCAGTAGTTGTGGTGTATTTCTACATGCAGGGTTTCAGTTTGCCAGTAGTTGTGGTGTATTTCTACATGCAGGGTTTCAGTTTGCCAGTAGTTGTGGTGTATTTCTACATGCAGGGTTTCAGTTTGCCAGTAGTTGTGGTGTATTTCTACATGCAGGGTTTCAGTTTGCCAGTAGTTGTGGTGTATTTCTACATGCAGGGTTTCAGTTTGCCAGTAGTTGTGGTGTATTTCTACATGCAGGGTTTCAGTTTGCCAGTAGTTGTGGTGTATTTCTACATGCAGGGTTTCAGTTTGCCAGTAGTTGTGGTGTATTTCTACATGCAGGGTTTCAGTTTGCCAGTAGTTGTGGTGTATTTCTACATGCAGGGTTTCAGTTTGCCAGTAGTTGTGGTGTATTTCTACATGCAGGGTTTCAGTTTGCCAGTAGTTGTGGTGTATTTCTACATGCAGGGTTTCAGTTTGCCAGTAGTTGTGGTGTATTTCTACATGCAGGGTTTCAGTTTGCCAGTAGTTGTGGTGTATTTCTACATGCAGGGTTTCAGTTTGCCAGTAGTTGTGGTGTATTTCTACATGCAGGGTTTCAGTTTGCCAGTAGTTGTGGTGTATTTCTACATGCAGGGTTTCAGTTTGCCAGTAGTTGTGGTGTATTTCTACATGCAGGGTTTCAGTTTGCCAGTAGTTGTGGTGTATTTCTACATGCAGGGTTTCAGTTTGCCAGTAGTTGTGGTGTATTTCTACATGCAGGGTTTCAGTTTGCCAGTAGTTGTGGTGTATTTCTACATGCAGGGTTTCAGTTTGCCAGTAGTTGTGGTGTATTTCTACATGCAGGGTTTCAGTTTGCCAGTAGTTGTGGTGTATTTCTACATGCAGGGTTTCAGTTTGCCAGTAGTTGTGGTGTATTTCTACATGCAGGGTTTCAGTTTGCCAGTAGTTGTGGTGTATTTCTACATGCAGGGTTTCAGTTTGCCAGTAGTTGTGGTGTATTTCTACATGCAGGGTTTCAGTTTGCCAGTAGTTGTGGTGTATTTCTACATGCAGGGTTTCAGTTTGCCAGTAGTTGTGGTGTATTTCTACATGCAGGGTTTCAGTTTGCCAGTAGTTGTGGTGTATTTCTACATGCAGGGTTTCAGTTTGCCAGTAGTTGTGGTGTATTTCTACATGCAGGGTTTCAGTTTGCCAGTAGTTGTGGTGTATTTCTACATGCAGGGTTTCAGTTTGCCAGTAGTTGTGGTGTATTTCTACATGCAGGGTTTCAGTTTGCCAGTAGTTGTGGTGTATTTCTACATGCAGGGTTTCAGTTTGCCAGTAGTTGTGGTGTATTTCTACATGCAGGGTTTCAGTTTGCCAGTAGTTGTGGTGTATTTCTACATGCAGGGTTTCAGTTTGCCAGTAGTTGTGGTGTATTTCTACATGCAGGGTTTCAGTTTGCCAGTAGTTGTGGTGTATATTTCTACATGCAGGGTTTCAGTTTGCCAGTAGTTGTGGTGTATTTCTACATGCAGGTTTCAGTTTCAGTTTGCCAGTAGTTGTGGTGTATTTCTACATGCAGGGTTTCAGTTTGCCAGTAGTTGTGGTGTATTTCTACATGCAGGGTTTCAGTTTGCCAGTAGTTGTGGTGTATTTCTACATGCAGGGTTTCAGTTTGCCAGTAGTTGTGGTGTATTTCTACATGCAGGGTTTCAGTTTGCCAGTAGTTGTGGTGTATTTCTACATGCAGGGTTTCAGTTTGCCAGTAGTTGTGGTGTATTTCTACATGCAGGGTTTCAGTTTGCCAGTAGTTGTGGTGTATTTCTACATGCAGGGTTTCAGTTTGCCAGTAGTTGTGGTGTATTTCTACATGCAGGGTTTCAGTTTGCCAGTAGTTGTGGTGTATTTCTACATGCAGGGTTTCAGTTTGCCAGTAGTTGTGGTGTATTTCTACATGCAGGGTTTCAGTTTGCCAGTAGTTGTGGTGTATTTCTACATGCAGGGTTTCAGTTTGCCAGTAGTTGTGGTGTATTTCTACATGCAGGGTTTCAGTTTGCCAGTAGTTGTGGTGTATTTCTACATGCAGGGTTTCAGTTTGCCAGTAGTTGTGGTGTATTTCTACATGCAGGGTTTCAGTTTGCCAGTAGTTGTGGTGTATTTCTACATGCAGGGTTTCAGTTTGCCAGTAGTTGTGGTGTATTTCTACATGCAGGGTTTCAGTTTGCCAGTAGTTGTGGTGTATTTCTACATGCAGGGTTTCAGTTTGCCAGTAGTTGTGGTGTATTTCTACATGCAGGGTTTCAGTTTGCCAGTAGTTGTGGTGTATTTCTACATGCAGGGTTTCAGTTTGCCAGTAGTTGTGGTGTATTTCTACATGCAGGGTTTCAGTTTGCCAGTAGTTGTGGTGTATTTCTACATGCAGGGTTTCAGTTTGCCAGTAGTTGTGGTGTATTTCTACATGCAGGGTTTCAGTTTGCCAGTAGTTGTGGTGTATTTCTACATGCAGGGTTTCAGTTTGCCAGTAGTTGTGGTGTATTTCTACATGCAGGGTTTCAGTTTGCCAGTAGTTGTGGTGTATTTCTACATGCAGGGTTTCAGTTTGCCAGTAGTTGTGGTGTATTTCTACATGCAGGGTTTCAGTTTGCCAGTAGTTGTGGTGTATTTCTACATGCAGGGTTTCAGTTTGCCAGTAGTTGTGGTGTATTTCTACATGCAGGGTTTCAGTTTGCCAGTAGTTGACGTCTTTTGGCCGATGAAAAAAAGAAAAGAAAAGCAGATAAAATAAAATATGTCCCGGCCAAATTGACCGGGAGAAAAACAATCGCATTGCAACGGAATGTTTTTTATTCATGGATGGAAATACCAGTCGATGTTCAGCGCATTCAGGAAGTATTCAGACCTCTTGACCGTTTTACACATTTTGTAACGTTACAGCCTTATTCTAAAACTGATTAAATAAAACATTTTCCTCATCAATCTACACACAATAGTCCATAATGACAAAGCAAATTTGTGCACATTTATTAAAAATAAAAAACAGAAATACCTTATTTACATAAGTATTCAGACCCTCTGCTATGAGACTTGAAATTGAGCTCAGTTGCATCCTGTTTACATTGATCATCTTTGAGATGTTTCTACAACTTGATTGGAGTCCACCTGTGGTAAATTCTATTGATTGGACATAATTTGGAAAGGCACTCACCTGTCTATATGAGGTCCCACAGTTGACAGTGCATGTCAGAGCAAAAAACAAGACATGAAGTCGAAGGAATTGTCCATAGAGCTCCGAGACAGGATTGTGTCGAGGCACAGATCTGGGGAAGGGACCAAAACATTTCTGCAGCATTGAAGGTCCCCAAGAACACAGTGGCCTCTGTCATTCTTTAAATGTAATAAGTTTGGAACCACCAAGATTCTTCCTAGAGTTGGCCATCCAGCGAAACTAAGCAATCAGGGGAGAAGGGCCTTGGTCAGGGAGGTGACCAAGAACCCGATGGTCACTCTGACAGAGCTCATGACTGATTAAATTCTTACTGCAGGTAGAGTGGCCAAAAGAAAGCCACTCCTAAGTAAAAGGCACATGACAGCCCACTTGGAGTTTGCCAAAAGGCACCTAAAGGACTCTCAGACCATGAGAAATAAGATTCTCTGGTCTGATGAAACCAAGATTGAATTCTTTGGCCTGAATACCAAGCGTCACATCTGGAGGAAACCTGGCACCATCCCTACGGTGAAGCATGGTGGTGGCAGTATCATGATGTGGGGATGTTTTTCAGCGGCAGGGACTTGGAGAATAGTCAGGATCGAAGGAAAGATGATCGAAGCAAAGTACAGAGATCCTTGATGAAAAGCTGTTTCAAAGCACTCAGGACCTCAGACTGGGGCGAAGGTTCACCTTCCAACAGGACAACAACCCTAAACACACAGCCAAGACAACGCAGGAGTGGCTTCGGGACAAGTCTCTATATGTCCTTGAGTGGCCCAGCCAGAGCCCGGACTTGAAACAGATCGAACATCTCTGGAGAGACCTGAAAATAGCTGTGCAGCGACGCTCCCCATCCAACCTGACAGAGCTTGAGAGGATCTGCAGAGAAGAATGGGAGAAACTCCCCAAATACAGGCGTGTCAAGCTTGTAGCGTCATACCCACGAAGACTTGAGGCTGTAATCGCTGCCAAAGGTGCTTCAACAAAGTACTGAGTAAAGGGTCTGAATACTTATGTAAATGTGTTATTTCAGTTTTTATCTTTAATAGATTGTGTGGGTGTTGTGTGTAGATTGATGAGGGGGGAAAAACAATGTAATCCATTTTAGAATAAGGCTGTGACGTAGCAGAATGTGGAAAAAGGGGAGGGGTCTGAATACGTTCAGAATTCACTGTAGATACATTTGACCGTCATGCTTCTCAGTTTATATGTTCATTTGCATAATGTAGTGGAATTAAATCAGCGTGTGTATTTTGGTTAGTTGTCATGCATCTTCTTTATCTATACAACTATCACACGCACCACCCATCACTTTCATTCTTTAAAACCTAAATGTTTTACTTCGTATTATGAGGCTTGTCTTACCTTGCTTCAAATTAGCATACACTCCTTGAACACAAAGGTGCTCTTTAGAACCTAAAAGGGTTCTTTGGCTGTCCCCATAGGAGAACCCTATGAAGAACTATATTTGGTTCCAGGCAGAACCCTTTTGAGTTCCATTTATAAACCTTTGCATAGAGGGTTCTACATGGAACCAAAAGGGGTTGACCAGGAACCAAAAAAGGTTCTACCTGGAGTCAAAAAGGGTCCTCCTATTTCTACCAATCTGTGGGCCAGTAATGAGTTTCATATGCACATTTTTCGTGGAACAGTTTCATTTCAATAATATCGTTTTAGTTTAGCAAAATCGTTGTCACATGGTTAAACATAATAATCAGACTTTAATTTATACAAATACAAATCTAAAAGTTAAAATTCAACCAATGTGAGAGCACAAGCCTCTGCCATATGGACACATTGATTCACCGTGATCAATTGGCAGCTAAAGAAACGAGAGCATGGAACTCAGAGATCTCCTAAGGAGAGCATGGAACTCAGAGATCTCCTAAGGAGAGCATGGAACTCAGAGATCTCCTAAGGAGAGCATGGAACTCAGAGATCTCCTAAGGAGAGCATGGAACTCAGAGATCTCCTAAGGAGAGCATGGAACTCAGAGATCTCCTAAGGAGAGCATGGAACTCAGAGATCTCCTAAGGAGAGCATGGAACTCATAATTCTCCTAAGTAGAGCATGGAACTCAGAGATCTCCTAAGGAGAGCATGGAACTCAGAGATCTCCTAAGGAGAGCATGGAACTCAGAGATCTCCTAAGGAGAGCATGGAACTCAGAGATCTCCTAAGGAGAGCATGGAACTCAGAGATCTCCTAAGGAGAGCATGGAACTCAGAGATCTCCTAAGGAGAGCATGGAACTCAGAGATATCCTAGGCCAATGCAACAGTAGGCCTATAACTTCCATTGTCAACTAAGTAAAAATACATAAAGCCAACAAATAAGTATAAGATATCTTGATAAATTCAGGTTCTTTCAATCGCATTAATCTCTCTACTCAGCCTGTCTGCCTCCCTTTTGATCTGTCTTGACTTGAGCTATACTGTAGCTAGTGAAGTACAACGTTGTATCAAATCACTCTACTGGGTCTGGCTCAAAGCTGTTGCTAGCAAACTTACAGCATTGTATCACCTAGCCTATTCCGGGCCCTGCACCAGTGAGCTCAGGACAGACAGCTGTTTTTGCACAAGGGAAAAGTGTTCAGGTATTTTATGATTTCCATTGGATATATGAGATCCTCAGATCATTATATTTTGGTATTTCACACCGAGGCTTGGTGATTGTGGAGGGGGAGATTATATTTTGGTATTTCACACCGAGGCTTGGTGATTGTGGAGGGGGAGATTATATTTTGGTATTTCACACCGAGGCTTGGTGATTGTGGAGGGGGAGATTATATTTTGGTATTTCACACCGAGGCTTGGTGATTGTGGAGGGGGAGATTATATTTTGGTATTTCACTCCGAGGCTTGGTGATTGTGGAGGGGGAGATTATATTTTGGTATTTCACACCGAGGCTTGGTGATTGTGGAGGGGGAGATTATATTTTGGTATTTCACACCAAGGCTTGGTGATTGTGGAGGGGGGAGATTATATTTTGGTATTTCACACCGAGGCTTGGTGATTGTGGAGGGGGAGATTATATTTTGGTATTTCACACCGAGGCTTGGTGATTGTGTAGGGGGAGATTATATTTTGGTATTTCACACCGAGGCTTGGTGATTGTGTAGGGGGAGATTATATTTTGGTATTTCACACCGAGGCTTGGTGATTGTGGAGGGGGAGATTATATTTTGGTATTTCACACCGAGGCTTGGTGATTGTGGAGGGGGAGATTATATTTTGGTATTTCACACCGAGGCTTGGTGATTGTGGAGGGGGAGATTATATTTTGGTATTTCACACCGAGGCTTGGTGATTGTGGAGGGGGAGATTATATTTTGGTATTTCACACCGAGGCTTGGTGATTGTGGAGGGGGAGATTATATTTTGGTATTTCACACCGAGGCTTGGTGATTGTGGAGGGGGAGATTATATTTTGGTATTTCACACCGAGGCTTGGTGATTGTGGAGGGGGAGATTATATTTTGGTATTTCACACCGAGGCTTGGTGATTGTGGAGGGGGGAGATTATATTTTGGTATTTCACACCGAGGCTTGGTGATTGTGGAGGGGGAGATTATATTTTGGTATTTCACACCGAGGCTTGGTGATTGTGGGGGGGGAGATTGTTGGAAAGGTTTTTCAAATACTGTGAGGAACGATTATCGTTTGCAAAAAACAGACACATTTATTGAAAATGAAATACAAAAATATCAAATTTACATAAGTATTCACACCCCTGAGGCAATTCATGTTAGAATCAGCTTCGGCAGTGATTACAGCAGTGAGTCTTTCTGGGTCAGTCTCTAAGAGCTTTGCATACCTGGATTGTACAATATTTGCTTGCACATTATTCTTTATCAAATTCTTCAAGCTCTGTCAAGTTGGTTGTTGATCAATGCTAGACAGCTATTTTCAAGTCTTGCCATACATTTTCAAGCCGATTTAAGTCCAAACTGTAACTAGGCCACTCAGGAACATTCAATGTTGTCTTGGTAACCAAATCCAGTGTAGATTTGGCCTTGTGTTTTGTGTTATTGTCCTACTGACAGGTGAATTTGTCTCCCAGTGTCTGTTGGAAAGCACACTGAGCCAGGTTTCCCTCTAGGATTTTGCCTGTGCTTAGCTCTATTCCATTTATCTTTATTGTAAAAAAAACTCCCTAGCACCATGCCAATGACAAGCATACCCATAACATGATGCAGCCACCACCATGATTGAAAATATGTGGTGGTACTCTGTGATGTGTTGTATTGGATTTGCCCCAAACATAACACTTTGTATTCAGGACATAAAGTTCATTTCTTTGCACCATTTTTTGCAGTTTTACTTCAGTGCCTTGGTGCGAACAGGATACATGTTTTGGAATATTTTTATTCTGTACAGGCTTCCTTCTTTTCACTCTGTCAGTTAGGTTAGTGTTGTGGAGTAACTACAATGTTGTTGATCCATCATCCGTTTTCTCCTATCACAGGCATTAAACTCTGTAACTGTTTTAAAGTCACCATTGGCCTCATGGGGTAATCCTGAGCGGTTTCCTTCCTCTCCGGCAGCTGAGTTAGGAAGGACACCTGTGGCCAGCAGCATACCATCCTGCATTCCACTTCTGACGCTATGCAGGGTCCCTTTATGGGAGACCAGATGCTGCTGGAAGTGGTGTTGGAGGGCCAGTAGGAGACACTTTGATCTGGTCTAAAATAAAATATACAAATGCCCCAGGGCAGTGATTTGGGACATTGCCCTGTATAGGGTGTCGTCTTTTGGATTGGACGTTTAAACGTGTGTCCTGACTCTCTGTGGTCACTAAAGATCCCATGGCACTTATTGTTAGAGTAGGGGTGTTAACCCTGGTGTCCTGGCTAAATTCCCAATCTGGCCCTCATACCATCACAGTCACCTAATCATCCCAAGCTTACTATTGGCTCATTACTCCTGAATTTATTTAGGCTTTCCATAATAAAGGGGTTGAATATTTATTGACTCAAGACAGTTCATATTTTCATTTTTGATTAATTTGTTAACATCTCTAAAAACATAATTCCACGTTGACATTACGAGGTATTGTGTGTAGGCAAGTGACGACAAAATCTAAATTGAATCCATTTTAAATTCATGCTGTAACATAACATTTCTGAAGGCTGAAGTACAAGCTTGTGATTTGAAACAATCCACAGTTATTTTTTGAAAAGAAGATAATGATCCTCGATTCCTCTGTGTCTAAGTCATGCTCTCAGGTGAAGCATTTGAAATCATTTCCTTTCTTTCTGTATAGACAGGAGTAATTATAGAATTCTGACAAATGTATTTCAACTCATAGTTGTTGCATCTTAAGATCTCACCTTTTTCTAACGGTGATTTTAATCTCTGTCACATATGAACCGCTTTCATCAGGTGAGACGTTTAGAATGGGGTTTTCTCGCAAATTGCATTTTGGGAAATGTTTGAAAAGGACGTTTTATTGGCCGCTTCACTACAGGAGCTCTCTACTTAAGAGGCATTACAACCATCTACATGTGATTTCTGTCATTCGGAGCACCGTGGGTGGTCGCCCCCCCCCCAATGGGTGACACACCCAATGCATATGGGCCCGGTGAAAATCTTTCTGGTCACGTTTTCCTAACAGAAACCCTGCTGTAGTTCTAAACTGTCTGACTCAGGACCAAACGGTTGTCAGAATCCCTGAACAAACACATTTACAGACATGTTTTCAACACACCTGCAGTGTGCACATCAGATAGTTGCCGTAGAAACCCCCACAGACTTTGTTGTGGGTCTGTTTGCCAAACTCTCGGTTCAGATAAGTGATGGTCCCTTTCTCTCTGATCTCTACCCTTATTTACTAAACAACATTGCTTCATTTACTAGTTTCTATTCGCTGCTGTTTAATCTCCGCTGTTGTTGCTTCCTGTCTCTCCCTGTAGGTTCTGGTGTCCAGTCTGTAGAGCTGGTGTGTACAGGACTGTTGAAGTTTATATGTGTAGCTAAAGGCTCTGCTATGCTGTTGTCTCTGTTCCTTCCTGTCTCTCCCTGTAGGTTCTGGTGTCCAGTCTGTAGAGCTGGTGTGTAAAGGACTGTTGAAGTCTATATGTGTAGCTAAAGGCTCTGCTATGCTGTTGTCTCTGTTCCTTCCTGTCTCTCCCTGTAGGTTCTGGTGTCCAGTCTGTAGAGCTGGTGTGTAAAGGACTGTTGAAGTTTATATGTGTAGCTAAAGGCTCTGCTATGCTGTTGTCTCTGTTCCTTCCTGTCTCTCCCTGTAGGTTCTGGTGTCCAGTCTGTAGAGCTGGTGTGTACAGGACTGTTGAAGTTTATATGTGTAGCTAAAGGCTCTGCTATGCTGTTGTCACTGTCCCTTCCTGTCTCTCCCAGTAGGTTCTGGTGTCCAGTCTGTAGAGCTGGTGTGTACAGGACTGTTGAAGTTTATATGTGTAGCTAAAGGCTCTGCTATGCTGTTGTCACTGTCCCTTCCTGTCTCTCCCAGTAGGTTCTGGTGTCCAGTCTGTAGAGCTGGTGTGTACAGGACTGTTGAAGTTTATATGTGTAGCTAAAGGCTCTGCTATGCTGTTGTCACTGTCCCTTCCTGTCTCTCCCAGTAGGTTCTGGTGTCCAGTCTGTAGAGCTGGTGTGTACAGGACTGTTGAAGTTTATATGTGTAGCTAAAGGCTCTGCTATGCTGTTGTCTCTGTCCCTTCCTGTCTCTCCCTGTAGGTTCTGGTGTCCAGTCTGTAGAGCTGGTGTGTACAGGACTGTTGAAGTCTATATGTGTAGCTAAAGGCTCTGCTATGCTGTTGTCTCTGTTCCTTCCTGTCCTCTCTGCAGGGTCAGGGAAGTCCTTCTCCATGATGGGGAATAAGAAGGCTCCAGGGCTGATCCCCAGGCTGTGCTGCTCCCTGTTTGAGAGGATCGGCCGGGAGGACAGCCAGGTTCTCTCCTTCAAGGTGGAGGTCTCCTACATGGAGATATACAACGAGAAGGTCCGTGACCTGCTGGACCCTAAAGGGTGAGTTTAGACGGACGGACGGATGGACACACACACACACACACACACACACACACACACACACACACATGCACGGATATGCACACACACGGACTGATGTGCAGATGGATGTACACACACACACACACACACTCTCTCTCTAACTTGACCAGTCTTTGGAGTAGCCTATCTCATGGACTATCAAACCTCGAGGTAAAGAGTGTCCTGACCTGAGCAGTGTTTTCCACGAGCACCTGCTGTCAGCTATACAGCTGGTTACACACTCATTTTCAGCTGGCTACTTTTTACACTTAAATCAACTAGGCACATTATTTACAATTCACAAGCCAGAAGAAAAGTCAGCCAAGCCCTCTCAGCTAGAATGAACACTATGCATCTTCTTGCAACCTATTGATAGGACAGGCACCTGTCAATCACAAAGTGAGCGATAACAGGGAAACACTTCTGATTTGACAGTCTGCTGTCTGTCCCGCCTCCCGGTTCCTGGGTGGGTGTGTTTTGTACACTGTGGTTGCAGTCAAATGTCTTTATACAGAGGGAGAGAGCATGATGCTCCTCCATCATCTATGCCAGTCAGTTTTCACGTCCAATATAATGTGTTAAGGACGAGTCAAAATCTACCTATTGTTTTCTGACACATTGATTTATTTGATTATATTCAGCGTTTCACATGCAGCCAGGAAGTGCTGGCGTATGGGCTTCCTGTACGCTGATTGGTTTATACATGGTGTGGAACTGACCATATATCCTCGCCCTTCATAAATCATGGGCTTCCTGTACGCTGATTGGTTTATACATGGTGTGGAACTGACTGAATAAAGTTGATCTCATATATCCTCACCCTTCATAAATCATGGGCTTCCTGTACGCTGATTGGTTTATACATGGTGTGGAACTGACCATATATCCTCGCCCTTCATAAATCATGGGCTTCCTGTACGCTGATTGGTTTATACATGGTGTGGAACTGACTGAATAAAGTTGATCTCATATATCCTCACCCTTCATAAATCATGGGCTTCCTGTACGCTGATTGGTTTATAAATGGTGTGGAACTGACTGAATAAAGTTGATCTCATATATCCTCGCCCTTCATAAACCATGGGCTTCCTGTAAGCTGATTGGTTTATAAATGGTGTGGAACTGACTGAATAAAGTTGATCTCATATATCCTCGCCCTTCATAAATCACACAGCCTAGTTATACAGTATGTCCAGGATATCGCATCGGGACAAGTAAACTAAAGATGTTCCATATGAAGTCCCATCAGGACAAGACAACTAAAGATGTTCCATATGAAGTCTATCAGGACAGGTAAACTAAAGATGTTCCATATGAAGTCTATCAGGACAGGTAAACTAAAGATGTTCCATATGAAGTCTATCAGGACAGGTAAACTAGGTAGGTTTTTTGGCGATTATCTGCAGATAAATGATGACAACATTGGATAAAGATGGTGAATCCTCCTCACTGCAGGAACAATAGGTAGACTAGTGTGGAGATAGCCCACGACTAGCACCTGCTTCAATAGGTAGACTAGTGTGGAGATAGCCCACGACTAGCACCTGCTTCAATAGGTAGACTAGTGTGGAGATGGCCCACGACTAGCACCTGCTTCAATAGGTAGACTAGTGTGGAGATAGCCCACGACTAGCACCTGCTTCAATAGGTAGACTAGTGTGGAGATGGCCCACGACTAGCACCTGCTTCAATAGGTAGACTAGTGTGGAGATAGCCCACGACTTACACCTGCTTCAATAGGTAGACTAGTGTGGAGATAGCCCACGACTAGCACCTGCTTCAATAGGTAGACTAGTGTGGAGATAGCCCACGACTAGCACCTGCTTCAATAGGTAGACTAGTGTGGAGATGGCCCACGAGTAACACCTGCTTCAATAGGTAGACTAGTGTGGAGATAGCCCACGACTAGCACCTGCTTCAATAGGTAGACTAGTGTGGAGATAGCCCACGACTAGCACCTGCTTCAATAGGTAGACTAGTGTGGAGATAGCCCACGACTTACACCTGCTTCAATAGGTAGACTAGTGTGGAGATAGCCCACGACTAGCACCTGCTTCAATAGGTAGACTAGTGTGGAGATAGCCCACGACTAGCACCTGCTTCAATAGGTAGACTAGTGTGGAGATGGCCCACGAGTAACACCTGCTTCAATAGGTAGACTAGTGTGGAGATAGCCCACGACTAGCACCTGCTTCAATAGGTAGACTAGTGTGGAGATAGCCCACGACTAGCACCTGCTTCAATAGGTAGACTAGTGTGGAGATAGCCCACGACTTACACCTGCTTCAATAGGTAGACTAGTGTGGAGATAGCCCACGACTAGCACCTGCTTCAATAGGTAGACTAGTGTGGAGATAGCCCACGACTAGCACCTGCTTCAATAGGTAGACTAGTGTGGAGATGGCCCACGAGTAACACCTGCTTCAATAGGTAGACTAGTGTGGAGATAGCCCACGACTAGCACCTGTGTCAATCTTCAATAATATCTGTATTGCAGATTGTCTAGAAAATGCCTCTTAAAAGGAAGATTGAAGTCTGTGGAAGAAATATGTTGGTCAGTTGTTAAACAAGTATTTGTTTCAATAATAAATGACATACTGCAATACACAGAGAGTTGCAGACACTTGTTGAAATTCTTTCCCTCATTGAACTGTTGTTCTCTTCTCTGAACACGTAGGGAACCAGACCTTCACTGAGCATCTGTTCTGTTTATTCTACACCCATTCTTCCACCTGATACAGTTCCCATCACACTAGTTGTTTGATTTAAATGTAACCTTTCATTTATTTGGGCTATTTACTTCATTTCTGTTTTAACACAGTACATACAGTAGGTCTGTTTTAATACAGTACATACAGTAGGTCTGTTTTAATACAGTAGGTCTGTTTTAATACAGTACATACAGTAGGTCTGTTTTAATACAGTAGGTCTGTTTTAATACAGTAGGTCTGTTTTAATACAGTACATACAGTAGGTCTGTTTTAATACAGTCCATACAGTAGGTCTGTTTTAATACAGTAGGTCTGTTTTAATACAGTAGGTCAGTTTTAATACAGTCCATACAGTAGGTCTGTTTTAATACAGTAGGTCAGTTTTAATACAGTAGGTCAGTTTTAATACAGTAGGTATGTTTTAACACAGTACATACAGTAGGTCTGTTTTAACACAGTACATACAGTAGGTCTGTTTTAACACAGTAGGTATGTTTTAACACAGTACATACAGTAGGTCTGTTTTAATACAGTTCATACAGTAGGTCTGTTTTAACACAGTACATACAGTAGGTCTGTTTTAATACAGTACATACAGTAGGTCTGTTTTAATACAGTTCATACAGTAGGTCTCTTTTAACACAGTTCATACAGTAGGTCTGTTTTAACACAGTCCATACAGTAGGTCTGTTTTAATACAGTCCATACAGTAGGTCTGTTTTAATACAGTCCATGCAGTAGGTCTATTTTAATACAGTATGTCTGTTTTAATACAGTTCATACAGTAGGTATGTTTTAATACAGTATGTCTGTTTTAATACAGTACATACAGTAGGTCTGTTTTAATACAGTAGGTCTGTTTTAATACAGTCCATACAGTAGGTCTGTTTTAATACAGTCCATACAGTAGGTATGTTTTAATACAGTTCATACAGTAGGTCTGTTTTAATACAGTAGGTATGTTTTAATACAGTAGGTCTGTTTTAATACAGTAGGTCAGTTTTAATACAGTCCATACAGTAGGTCTGTTTTAATACAGTAGGTCAGTTTTAATACAGTAGGTCAGTTTTAATACAGTAGGTATGTTTTAACACAGTACATACAGTAGGTCTGTTTTAACACAGTACATACAGTAGGTCTGTTTTAACACAGTAGGTATGTTTTAACACAGTACATACAGTAGGTCTGTTTTAATACAGTTCATACAGTAGGTCTGTTTTAACACAGTACATACAGTAGGTCTGTTTTAATACAGTACATACAGTAGGTCTCTTTTAACACAGTTCATACAGTAGGTCTGTTTTAACACAGTCCATACAGTAGGTCTGTTTTAATACAGTCCATACAGTAGGTCTGTTTTAATACAGTCCATGCAGTAGGTCTATTTTAATACAGTATGTCTGTTTTAATACAGTTCATACAGTAGGTATGTTTTAATACAGTATGTCTGTTTTAATACAGTACATACAGTAGGTCTGTTTTAATACAGTAGGTCTGTTTTAATACAGTCCATACAGTAGGTCTGTTTTAATACAGTAGGTCTGTTTTAACACAGTACATACAGTAGGTCTGTGGTAATACAGTTCATAGAGTAGGTCTGTTTTAATACAGTCCATACAGTAGGTATGTTTTAATACAGTATGTCTGTTTTAATACAGTTCATACAGTTTTACATGTTCATACATGTTTTAACACAGTACATACATTAGGTCTCTTTTAATACAGTTCATACAGTAGGTCTGTTTTAACACAGTACATACAGTAGGTCTGTTTTAATACAGTCCATACAGTAAGTCTGTTTTAATACAGTCCATGCAGTAGGTATGTTTTAATACAGTATGTCTGTTTTAATACAGTTCATACAGTAGGTATGTTTTAATACAGTTCATACAGTAGGTCTGTTTTAATACAGTACATACAGTAGGTCTGTTTTAACACAGTACATACAGTCTGTCTGTTTTAATACAGTCCGTACAGTAGGTCTGTTTTAATACAGTTCATACAGTAGGTCTGGTTTAATAGAGTTTATACAGTAGGTCTGTTTTAATACAGTCCATACAATAGGTCTGTTTTAATACAGTTCATACAGTAGGTCTGTTTTAATAGAGTTTATACAGTAGGTCTGTTTTAATACAGTAGGTCTGTTTTAATATAGTACATACAGTAGGTCTGTTTTAATACAGTAGGTCTGTTTTAATACAGTAGGTCTGTTTTAATATAGTACACACAGTAAGTCTGTTTTAATACAGTAGGTCTGTTTTAATACAGTAGGTCTATTTTAATACAGTACATACAGTAGGTCTGTTTTAATACAGTCCATACAGTAGGTATGTTTTAATACAGTAAGTCTGTTTTAATACAGTCCATACAGTAGGTCTATTTTAATACAGTAGGTCTGTTTTAATACAGTCCATACAGTAGGTCTGTTTTAAAACAGTACATACAGTAGGTCTGTTTTAACACAGTACATACAGTAGGTCTGTTTTAATACAGTAGGTCTGTTTTAATACAGTAGGTCTGTTTTAATACAGTCCATACAGTAGGTCTGTTTTAATACAGTAGGTCAATTTTAATACAGTAGGTCAGTTTTAATACAGTAGGTATGTTTTAACACAGTACATACAGCAGGTCTGTTTTAACACAGTACATACAGTAGGTCTGTTTTAACACAGTATTTATGTTTTAACACAGTACATACAGTAGGTCTGTTTTAATACAGTTCATACAGTAGGTCTGTTTTAACACAGTACATACAGTAGGTATGTTTTAATACAGTACATACAGTAGGTCTGTTTTAATACAGTTCATACAGTACGTCTCTTTTAACACAGTTCATACAGTAGGTCTGTTTTAACACAGTCCATACAGTAGGTCTGTTTTAATACAGTCCATACAGTAGGTCTGTTTTAATACAGTCCATGCAGTAGGTCTGTTTTAATACATTATGTCTGTTTTAATACAGTTCATACAGTAGGTATGTTTTAATACAGTATGTCTGTTTTAATACAGTACATACAGTAGGTCTGTTTTAATACAGTAGGTCTGTTTTAATACAGTCCATACAGTAGGTCTGTTTTAATACAGTAGGTTTGTTTTAATACAGTAGGTCTGTTTTAATACAGTCCATACAGTAGGTCTGTTTTAATACAGTCCATACAGTAGGTCTGTTTAAATACAGTCCATACAGTAGTTCTGTTTTAATACAGTAGGTCTGTTTTAACACAGTACATACAGTAGGTCTGTTTTAATACAGTCCATACAGTAGGTCTGTTTTAATACAGTATGTCTGTTTTAATACAGTTCATACAGTAGGTATGTTTTAATACAGTTCATACAGTAGGTCTGTTTTAATACAGTACATACAGTAGGTCTGTTTTAACACAGTACATACAGTAGGTCTGTTTTAATACAGTCCATACAGTAGGTCTGTTTTAATACAGTTCATACAGTAGGTCTGTTTTAATAGAGTTTATACAGTAGCTCTGTTTTAATACAGTACGTCTGTTTTAATATAGTACATACAGTAGGTCTGTTTTAATACAGTAGGTCTGTTTTAATACAGTAGGTCTGTTTTAATATAGTACACACAGTAAGTCTGTTTTAATACAGTAGGTCTGTTTTAATACGGTAGGTATATTTTAATACAGTACATACAGTAGGTCTGTTTTAATACAGTCCATACAGTAGGTCTATTTTAATTCAGTAGGTCTGTTTTAAAACAGTACATACAGTAGGTCTGTTTTAACACAGTACATACAGTAGGTCTGTTTTAATACAGTACATACTGTAGGTCTTGTGGCATTCGAATGATCTTGGATCCAATCCCAGTCGGTCAGATACCCAATCAGCTCTCTGTGTACAAGCTCTCCTCTTGTTCCCAGTCTATAGGCACGTGTCCATGTACACAATGAAGCTCTGAGACCTTATGTTGACTGTCAAGTATTTTCTGATTCAGCTGCATTCTTAACAGATTTCATTTGGTCTGCGTCTGACAGGAGGGAGGGCGGTAAGGGAGGGTTAACTGACTGAGTGTGTATCAGGTACAGCTGTTAGAGAGCAGGGGTGGGTGGGTGTGGACACTTGACAGCCTTAGAGAGGGACAACATTGGAGCTCTCTGTCTGTGTAGCTGCAGATGTCTGTGAGAGGATATAGCCAAGTCAGTCCCAGCTCCATGCAACTGACCTCTCTGTTATTTCCTGGCTTAGACCCACTCTCTCTGTGTCTCTCTCTCTGTGTGTCTCTCTCTCTCTCTCGGTCTCTCGGTCTCTCTCTCTCTCTCTCTCTCACGGTCTCTTTCTCCCTCTCACGGTCTCTCTGTCTCTCTCTCTCTCTCTCTCTCTCTATCTCTCTCTCTCTCTCTCTCTCACCTCTCTCTGTCTCTCTCTCTCACCTTCTCTATCTCTCTCTCTCTCACCTTCTCTCTCTCTCTCTCACCTTCTCTCTCTCTCTCTCTCACCTTCTCTCTCTCACCTTCTCTCTCTCTCACCTTCTCTGTGTCTCTCTCACTCTCTCTCTCACCTTCTCTCTCTCTCTCACCTTCTCTGTCTCTCTCTCTCTCTCTCTCTCACCTTCTCTCTCTCTCTCTCTCTCTCTCTCTCTCACCTTCTCTGTCTCTCTCACTCTCTCTCTCACCTTCTCTCTCTCTCTCACCTTCTCTCTCTCTCACCTTCTCTGTCTCTCTCTCTCTCTCTCTCTCTCTCTCTCTCTCTCTCACCTTCTCTCGCACTCTCTCTCTCTCACCTTCTCTCGCTCTCTCTGTCTCTCTTTCTCGCTCTCTGTGTGTGTGTGTTCAATTCAATATAAGGGCTTTATTGTCATGGGAAACATTTGTTTACATTGCCAAAGCAAGTGAAATAGATAATAAACAATACAAAATTATAATGTGACCATAAACATTACACTTACAAAGTTCCAAACAAATAAAGACATTTCAAAAGTCATATTATGTCTTTATACAGTGTTGTACTGATGTGCAAATAGTTAAAGTACGAAAGGGAAAATAAATATGTGTATCTCTGTATATATCTCTGTATATATCTCTATGTGTATCTTTATGTATCTCTGTATATATATCTGTATATATCTCTGTGTGTATCTCTGTATATATCTCTGTGTATATCTGTATATATCTCTGTGTGTATCTCTGTATATATCTCTTTATGTATCACTGTATATATCTCTGTGTGTATCTCTGTATATATCTCTGTATATATATCTTTGTGTATCTCTGTATATATATCTGTGTGTATCTCTGTGTGTATCTCTGTATATACAGTGCCTTGCGAAAGTATTCGGCCCCCTTGAACTTTGCGACCTTTTGCCACATTTCAGGCTTCAAACATAAAGATATAAAACTGTATTTTTTTGTGAAGAATCAACAACAAGTGGGACACAATCATGAAGTGGAACGACATTTATTGGATATTTCAAACTTTTTTAACAAATCAAAAACTGAAAATTTGGGCGTGCAAAATTATTCAGCCCCCTTAAGTTAATACTTTGTAGCGCCACCTTTTGCTGCGATTACAGCTGTAAGTCGCTTGGGGTATGTCTCTATCAGTTTTGCACATCGAGAGACTGAAATCTTTTCCCATTCCTCCTTGCAAAACAGCTCGAGCTCAGTGAGGTTGGATGGAGAGCATTTGTGAACAGCAGTTTTCAGTTCTTTCCACAGATTCTCGATTGGATTCAGGTCTGGACTTTGACTTGACCATTCTAACACCTGGATATGTTTATTATTGAACCATTCCATTGTAGATTTTGCTTTATGTTTTGGATCATTGTCTTGTTGGAAGACAAATCTCCGTCCCAGTCTCAGGTCTTTTGCAGACTCCATCAGGTTTTCTTCCAGAATGGTCCTGTATTTGGCTCCATCCATCTTCCCATCAATTTTAACCATCTTCCCTGTACCTGCTGAAGAAAAGCAGGCCCAAACCATGATGCTGCCACCACCATGTTTGACAGTGGGGATGGTGTGTTCAGGGTGATGAGCTGTGTTGCTTTTACGCCAAACATAACGTTTTGCATTGTTGCCAAAAAGTTCAATTTTGGTTTCATCTGACCAGAGCACCTTCTTCCACATGTTTGGTGTGTCTCCCAGGTGGCTTGTGGCAAACTTTAAACGACACTTTTTATGGATATCTTTAAGAAATGGCTTTCTTCTTGCCACTCTTCCATAAAGGCCAGATTTGTGCAATATACGACTGATTGTTGTCCTATGGACAGAGTCTCCCACCTCAGCTGTAGATCTCTGCAGTTCATCCAGAGTGATCATGGGCCTCTTGGCTGCATCTCTGATCAGTCTTCTCCTTGTATGAGCTGAAAGTTTAGAGGAACGGCCAGGTCTTGGTAGATTTGCAGTGGTCTGATACTCCTTCCATTTCAATACTATCGCTTGCACAGTGCTCCTTGGGATGTTTAAAGCTTGGGAAATCTTTTTGTATCCAAATCCGGCTTTAAACTTCTTCACAACAGTATCTCGGACCTGTGTTCCTTGTTCTTCATGATGCTCTCTGCGCTTTTAACGGACCTCTGAGACTATCACAGTGCAGGTGCATTTATACGGAGACTTGATTACACACAGGTGGATTGTATTTATCATCATTAGTCATTTAGGTCAACATTGGATCATTCAGAGATCCTCACTGAACTTCTGGAGAGAGTTTGCTGCACTGAAAGTAAAGGGGCTGAATAATTTTGCACGCCCAATTTTTCAGTTTTTGATTTGTTAAAAAAGTTTGAAATATCCAATAAATGTCGTTCCACTTCATGATTGTGTCCCACTTGTTGTTGATTCTTCACAAAAAAATACAGTTTTATATCTTTATGTTTGAAGCCTGAAATGTGGCAAAAGGTCGCAAAGTTCAAGGGGGCCAAATACTTTCGCAAGGCACTGTATATCTTTGTGTATCTCTGCATATATATCTATGTATATCTGTATATAGCTCTGTGTGTATCTCTGTATATATCTCTTTGTGTATCTCTGTATATATCTCTGTATATATCTCTGTATATACCTCTGTGTGTATCTCTGTATATATCTCTGTATATATCTCTGTGTGTACCTCTGTATTTCTGTATATATCTCTGTGTGTATCTCTGTATATATCTCTGTGTGTATCTCTGTGTATCTCAGTGTCTCATCAGTTTGTAGGCTGACCACTCTGAACTTTCCCTCTCTGTCTGTCATCCCCTGTTGTAAACCTAGAGGCAGGCCACACACACACACACACACACACACACACACACACACACACACACACACACACACACACACACACACACACACACACACTTCCCCCTGTCTGTCCTCCCCTGTTGTTAGACCTATTGATTTGAACAGAGAGCAGTCAGTTGGAGCTGTGAACTTGAGTTTTGTCAACCTCTGTAAATCTACTTCCCCAGAGAGAGAGAGGAGGCCTATATAGTGATATATAGTCTGTGTTTGTAGGTGAGAGAGAGGAGGCCTATATAGTGATATATAGTCTGTGTGTGTAGGTGGGAGAGAGGAGGCCTATATAGTGATATATAGTCTGTGTGTGTAGGTGGGAGAGAGGAGGCCTATATATAGTCTGTGTGTGTAGGTGAGAGAGAGGAGGCCTATATAGTGATATATAGTCTGTGTGTGTAGGTGAGAGAGAGGAGGCCTATATAGTGATATATAGTCTGTGTGTGTAGGTGGGAGAGAGGAGGCCTATATATAGTATGTGTGTGTAGGTGAGAGAGAGTAGGCCTATATAGTGATATATAGTCTGTGTGTGTAGGTGAGAGAGAGGAGGCCAAATAGTGATATATAGTCTGTGTGTGTAGGTGAGAGAGAGGAGGCCTATATAGTGAAATATAGTCTGTGTGTGTAGGTGAGAGAGAGGAGGCCTATATAGTGATATATAGTCTGTGTGTGTAGGTGAGAGAGAGGAGGCCTATATAGTGATATATAGTCTGTGTTTGTAGGTGAGAGAGAGGAGGCCTATATAGTGATATATAGTCTGTGTTTGTAGGTGAGAGAGAGGAGGCCTATATAGTGATATATAGTCTGTGTGTGTAGGTGAGAGAGAGGAGGCCTATATAGTGATATATAGTCTGTGTTTGTAGGTGAGAGAGAGGAGGCCTATATAGTGATATATAGTCTGTGTGTGTAGGTGAGAGAGAGGAGGCCTATATAGTGAAATATAGTCTGTGTTTGTAGGTGAGAGAGAGGAGGCCTATATAGTGATATATAGTCTGTATGTGTAGGTGAGATAGAGGAGGCCTATATAGTGATATATAGTCTGTGTGTGTAGGTGAGAGGGAGGAGGCCTATATAGTGATATATAGTCTGTGTGTGTAGGTGAGAGAGGGGGGTGGAGGGTTGGGGGGCGATAAGTCGACCGTCACTGATCTCAAGCTTTCCCACCCCCTCTGGCAAACAGCCAAGTGAAGATCAGGTTCAACCCATCTGCACCACCTAGTGAAGAACACACACACACACACACATATACTGCACCACCTAGTGAAGAACACACACACACACACACACACACATACACACACATACACATACTGCACCACCTAGTGAAGAACACACATACACACACACACACACACACACACACACATACACACACACATACTGCACCACCTAGTGAAGAACACACACACACACACACACACACACACACACACTGCACCAGCTAGTGAAGAACACACACACACACACACATACACACACACACACACACATACTGCACCACCTAGTGAAGAACACACACACACACATACACACACACACACACACTGCACCACCTAGTGAAGAACACACACACACACATACACACACATATACACACTGCACCAGCTAGTGAAACATCTAGCAGTCTTCAGTCACAGTGCTTTGTAAAATGTAATGTTGTCAGATTGGATTCTCCTAACGTAGATGGATGGGCAGGTTGTATTCACTTTTCCATAGCTGGGGGGGGGGGTCGGTCGGTACTATCGGGGGGGCCACAATGTCTCAAGTGGATTTCCTAGAGTTGTAAAATGTGGGCTATCAGTGCAGCAACAGCAGCCTTCTCTGTTATCCCTCTCTCTCTCACCCCTCCATACCATTCATTTAGCTCAGGGACTAAAATATGTCTGTGGTTTATCTCTTCCTCTGTCCAGGAGTCGTCAGTCTCTGAAGGTCAGAGAGCACAAGGTTCTGGGTCCGTATG
>NC_092148.1:5220854-5240854 GCF_045791955.1 Oncorhynchus clarkii lewisi
CCGTTAACATCCAATACCTCTACTGTTAACATCCAATACCTCTACTGTTAACATCCAATACCTCTACTGTTTAGATGTCTCCTCCCGTTAACATCCAATACCTCTACTGTTTAGATGTCTCCTCCCGTTAACATCCAACACCTCTACTGTTTAGATGTCCCCTCCTGTTAACATCCAATACCTCTACTGTTAACATCCAATACCTCTACTGTTTAGATGTCTTCTCCCATTAACATCCAATACCTCTACTGTTAACATCCAATACCTCTACTGTTAACATCCAATACCTCTACTGTTAACATCCAATATCTCTACTGTTAACATCCAATACCTCTACTGTTAACATCCAATACCTCTACTGTTAACATCCAATATCTCTACTGTTTAGATGTCTCCTCCGTTAACATCCAACACCTCTACTGTTAACATCCAATACCTCTACTGTTTAGATGTCTTCTCCCATTAACATCCAATACCTCTACTGTTAACATCCAATACCTCTACTGTTAACATCCAATACCTCTACTGTTTAGATGTCTCCTCCCGTTAACATCCAATACCTCTACTGTTTAGATGTCTCCTCCGTTAACATCCAATACCTCTACTGTTAACATCCAATACCTCTACTGTTAACATCCAATACCTCTACTGTTTAGATGTCTCCTCCCGTTAACATCCAATACCTCTACTGTTTAGATGTCTCCTCCCGTTAACATCCAATACCTCTACTGTTTAGATGTCTCCTCCGTTAACATCCAATACCTCTACTGTTAACATCCAATACCTCTACTGTTAACATCCAATACCTCTACTGTTTAGATGTCTCCTCCCGTTAACATCCAATACCTCTACTGTTTAGATGTCTCCTCCGTTAACATCCAATACCTCTACTGTTAACATCCAATACCTCTACTGTTAACATCCAATACCTCTACTGTTTAGATGTCTCCTCCGTTAACATCCAACACCTCTACTGTTAACATCCAATACCTCTACTGTTTAGATGTCTCCTCCGTTAACATCCAACACCTCTACTGTTAACATCCAATACCTCTACTGTTTAGATGTCTCCTCCGTTAACATCCAATACCTCTACTGTTAACATCCAATTCTCCCTGTTCTCCCTGTGTGTGTGTGTGTGTGTGTGTGTGTGTGTGTGTGTGTGTGTGTGTGTGTGTGTGTGTGTGTGTGTGTGTGTGTGTGTGTGTGTGTGTGTGTGTGTGTGTGTGTGTGTGTGTGTGTGTGTGTGTGTGTGTGTGTGTGTGTGTGTGCAGGTCTCTTACCACACTGGGCTGTGTGATCTCTGCGCTGGCGGACCAGTCTGCAGGGAAGGGGGGGAAGAATAAGTTTGTTCCTTACAGAGACTCTGTCCTCACCTGGCTTCTCAAGGTCTGTACTAACACACACTTCCTGTCACTCTGGTCCTAGCTGTACTGTCTATTGATCAGGGTACTAACACACCTCCTGTCACTCTGGTCCTAGCTGTACTGTCTATTGATCAGGGTACTAACACACCTCCTATCACTCTGGTCCTCGCTGTACTGTCTATTGATCAGGGTACTAACACACCTCCTATCACTCTGGTCCTCGCTGTACTGTCTATTGATCAGGGTACTAACACACCTCCTATCACTCTGGTCCTAGCTGTACTGTCTATTGATCAGGGTACTAACACACCTCCTGTCACTCTGGTCCTAGCTGTACTGTCTATTGATCAGGGTACTAACACACACCTTCTGCCACTCTGGTCCTAGCTGTACTGTCTATTGATCAGGGTACTAACACACCCCTCCTGTCACTCTGGTCCTTGCTGTACTGTCTATTGATCAGGGTACTAACACACACCTCCTGTCACTCTGGTCCTAGCTGTACTGTCTATTGATCAGGGTACTAACACACACATCCTATCACTCTGGTCCTCGCTGTACTGTCTATTGATCAGGGTACTAACACACACCTATCACTCTGATCCTAGCTGTACTGTCTATTGATCAGGGTACTAACACACACCTCCTATCACTCTGGTCCTAGCTGTACTGTCTATTGATCAGGGTACAAACACACATCCTATCACTCTGGTCCTAGCTGTACTGTCTATTGATCAGGGTACTACACACCTCCTATCACTCTGGTCCTAGCTGTACTGTCTATTGATCAGAGTACAAACACACCTCCTATCACTCTGGTCCTAGCTGTACAGTCTATTGATCAGGGTACGTGTAACACACACCTCCTGTGACTCTGGTCCTCGCTGTACTGTCTATTGATCAGGGTACTAACACACACCTCCTGTCACTCTGGTCCTAGCTGTACTGTCTATTGATCAGGGTACTAACACACACCTCCTGTCACTCTGGTCTTAGATGTACTGTCTATTGATCAGGGTACTAACACACACCTCCTGTCACTCTGGTCCTAGCTGTACTGTCTATTGATCAGTGTACTAACACACACATCCTATCACTCTGGTCCTCGCTGTACTGTCTATTGATCAGGGTACAAACACACCTCCTATCACTCTAGTCCTCGCTGTACTGTCTATTGATCAGGGTACGTGTAACACACACCTCCTGTGACTCTGGTCCTCGCTGTACTGTCTATTGATCAGGGTACTAACACACCTCCTATCACTCTGGTCCTAGCTGTACTGTCTATTGATCAGGGTACTAACACCCCTCCTGTCACTCTGGTCCTAGCTGTACTGTCTATTGATCAGGAAACTAACACACCTCCTGTCACTCTGGTCCTAGCTGTACTGTCTATTGATCAGGGTACTAACACACCTCCTATCACTCTGGTCCTAGCTGTACTGTCTATTGATCAGGGTACAAACACACCTCCTATCACTCTAGTCCTCGCTGTACTGTCTATTGATCAGGGTACGTGTAACACACACCTCCTGTGACTCTGGTCCTCGCTGTACTGTCTATTGATCAGGGTACTAACACACCTCCTATCACTCTGGTCCTAGCTGTACTGTCTATTGATCAGGGTACTAACACCCCTTCTGTCACTCTGGTCCTAGCTGTACTGTCTATTGATCAGGAAACTAACACACCTCCTATCACTCTGGTCCTAGCTGTACTATCTATTGATCAGTGTACTAACACACACCTCCTGTCACTCTGGTCTTAGATGTACTGCCTATTGATTATTGGTCATAGGTGTGTATGTAGTAATGTAAGGAATATCAATATCAGTTATTTCATATTCTCTTTCCACTGCTTTTACAGAAACAACTGCTGTACTAGCTCGTACTGTTCACATTCACCAACACTGAAGTCTACATTATAACTGTCTATCAATTCAACTGTTTGTTCCTATCCCTCCCTCGGTGTTGCCAGGACAACCTGGGTGGCAACAGTAAGACGTGTATGATCGCCACGGTGAGCCCAGCAGCTGATAACTACGAGGAGACGTTGTCCACGCTGCGTTACGCAGACCGCGCCAAGAGGATCGTCAACCACGCCGTGGTCAATGAAGACCCCAACGCACGCATCATCAGAGAGCTCCGGGAGGAAGTGGAGAAACTCAGAGTACAGCTCTCTCAGGCTGAGGTAGGAGACACACACAGAGGCACACACACACACACGTACGTCCTGGCTGGTCTGTCCTGGCTGGTCTGTCCTGGCTGGTCCGTCCTGGCTGGTCCGTCCTGACTGGTCCGTCCTGACTGGTCCGTCCTGACTGGTCCGTATTGACTGGTCCGTATTGACTGGTCCGTCCTGACTGGTCCGTATTGACTGGTCTGTCCTGGCTGGTCTGTCCTGGCTGGTCCGTCCTGACTGGTCCGTCCTGGCTGGTCCGTTCTGGCTGGTCTGTCCTGGCTGGTCTGTCCTGGCTGGTCCGTCCTGGCTGGTCTGTCCTGGCTGGTCCGTCCTGACTGGTCCGTTTTGTCTGGTCTGTCCTGGCTGGTCCGTCCTGGCTGGTCTGTCCTGGCTGGTCCGTCCTGACTGGTCCGTATTGACTGGTCTGTCCTGGCTGGTCTGTCCTGGCTGGTCCGTCCTGGCTGGTCCGTCCTGGCTGGTCCGTCCTGGCTGGTCCGTCCTGGCTGGTCCGTCCTGGCTGGTCTGTCCTGGCTGGTCCGTCCTGACTTGTCCGTCCTGCCTGGTCTTTTTTGACTGGTCCGTCCTGACTGGTCCGTCCTGGCTGGTCCGTCCTGGCTGGTCTGTCCTGGCTGGTCCGTCCTGACTTGTCCGTCCTGCCTGGTCTTTTTTGACTGGTCCGTCCTGACTGGTCCGTCCTGCCTGGTCCGTCCTGACTGGTCCGTCCTGGCTGGTCTGTCCTGGCTGGTCCGTCCTGACTTGTCCGTCCTGCCTGGTCTTTTTTGACTGGTCCGTCCTGACTGGTCCGTCCTGGCTGGTCCGTCCTGGCTGATCTGTCCTGGCTGGTCCGTCCTGACTTGTCCGTCCTGCCTGGTCTTTTTTGACTGGTCCGTCCTGACTGGTCCGTCCTGCCTGGTCCGTCCTGCCTGGTCCGTCCTGACTGGTCCGTCCTGGCTGGTCTGTCCTGGCTGGTCCGTCCTGACTTGTCCGTCCTGCCTGGTCTTTTTTGACTGGTCCGTCCTGACTGGTCCGTCCTGGCTGGTCCGTCCTGGCTGATCTGTCCTGGCTGGTCCGTCCTGACTTGTCCGTCCTGCCTGGTCTTTTTTGACTGGTCCGTCCTGACTGGTCCGTCCTGCCTGGTCCGTCCTGACTGGTCCGTCCGGGCTAGTCCGTCCTGGCTGGTCCGTCCTGGCTGGTCCGTCCTGGCTGGTCCGTCCTGGTTGGTCCGTCCTGACTGGTCCGTCCTGGCTGGTCCGATCTGACTGGTCCGTCCTGACTGTTCCGTTTTGACTGGTCCGTCCTGGCTGGTCCGTCCTGGCTGGTCCGTCCTGGCTGGTCCGTCCTGACTGGTCCGTCCTGGCTGGTCCGTCCTGGCTGGTCCGTCCTGGCTGGTCTGTCCTGGCTGGTCCGTCCTGGTTGGTCCGTCCTGACTGGTCCGTCCTGGCTGGTCCGATCTGACTGGTCCGTCCTGACTGTTCCGTTTTGACTGGTCCGTCCTGGCTGGTCCGTCCTGACTGGTCCGTCCTGACTGGTCCGTCCTGGCTGGTCCGTCCTGGCTGGTCCGTTTTGACTGGTCCTTTTTGACTGTTCCGTCCTGGCTGGTCCGTCCTGACTGGTCCGTTCTGGCTGGTCCGTTCTGGCTGGTCAGTCCTGGCTGGTCCGTTCTGACTGGTGTGTCTCTGTGTGTCTATGTTCCAGTCTCTAAAGGCTCCAGAGCTGAAGGAGAGGCTTCAGGAGTCAGAGAAGCTGATCCAGGAGATGACCGTTACCTGGGAGCAGAAACTACGCAACACAGAGGAGATCGCTACGGTAACCTACACACTCACTCACATTCATTTATCACATTCATATCACATGGAAGCTTCTGCATTCGGACTAACCCGTTGGTAGTAAATGTAAAATGAAGGTAAAATGATTTGTATGTTTGTTGTATTTCTACAGGAGCGTCAGCAGCAGTTAGAGAGTATGGGGATCTCCCTGGAGACGTCTGGGATCAAAGTTGGAGATGACAAGTGCTTCCTGGTCAACCTGAACGCAGACCCCGCCCTCAATGAGCTGCTGGTCTACTACCTAAAGGTACACAACCACAACACCAACCACAACCCCAACCACAACACCAACCACAACACCAACCACAACACCAACCACAATCACAACCACAACACCAACCACAATCACAACCACAACACCAACCACAACACCAACCACAACACCAACCACAACACCAACCACAACACCAACCACAATCACAACACCAACCACAATCACAACCACAACACCAACCACAACACCAACCACAACACCAACCACAACCACAACACCAACCACAACACCAACCACAACACCAATTACAAGCACAACCACAACACCAACCACAACACCGACCACAACTACAACCACAACACCAACCACAACTACAACACCAACCACAACCACAACACCGACCACAGCTACAACCACAGCTACAAACCACAACACCGACCACAACTACAACACCAACCACAACCACAACACCGACCACAACTACAACTACAACACCAACCACAACCACAACACCGACCACAGCTACAACCACAGCTACAAACCACAACACCGACCACAACTACAACACCAACCACAACCACAACACCGACCACAGCTACAACCACAGCTACAACACCAACCACAACCACAACACCGACTACAGCTACAACCACAACTACAACACCGACCACAACACCGACCACAACACCAACACCGACCACAACACCGACCACAACTACGACCACAACACCAACCACAACTACAACACCAACCACAACTACAACGCCAACCACAACACCTACCACCGACCACAACACCAACACCGACCACAACACCAGTACAGTAGACAGTACAGTAGGATGATGCTAGCCTGTAGTCTGTGTAGTAGACAGTGCAGTAGGATGATGCCAGCCTGTAGTCTATGTAGTAAACATTACAGTAGGATGATGCTAGCCTGTAGTCTGTGTAGTAGACAGTACAATAGGATGATGCTAGCCTGTAGTCTGTGTAGTAGACATTACAGTAGGATGATGCTAGCCTGTAGTCTGTGTAGTAGACATTACAGTAGGATGATGCTAGCCTGTAGTCTGTGTAGTAGACAGTACAGTAGGATGATGCTAGCCTGTAGTCTGTGTAGTAGACATTACAGTAGGATGATGCTAGCCTGTAGTCTGTGTAGTAGACATTACAGTAGGATGATGCTAGCCTGTAGTCTGTGTAGTAGACATTACAGTAGGATGATGCTAGCCTGTAGTCTGTGTAGTAGACATTACAGTAGGATGATGCTAGCCTGTAGTCTGTGTAGTAGACATTACAGTAGGATGATGCTAGCCTGTAGTCTGTGTAGTAGACATTACAGTAGGATGATGCTAGCCTGTAGTCTGTGTAGTAGACAGTGCAGTAGGATGATGCCAGCCTGTAGTCTGTGTAGTAGACATTACAGTAGGATGATGCTAGCCTGTAGTCTGTGTAGTAGACATTACAGTAGGATGATGCTAGCCTGTAGTCTGTGTAGTAGACATTACAGTAGGATGATGCTAGCCTGTAGTCTGTGTAGTAGACATTACAGTAGGATGATGCTAGCCTGTAGTCTGTGTAGTAGACATTACAGTAGGATGATGCTAGCCTGTAGTCTGTGTAGTAGACATTACAGTAGGATGATGCTAGCCTGTAGTCTGTGTAGTAGACAGTACAGTAGGATGATGCTAGCCTGTAGTCTGTGTAGAAGACAGTACAGTAGGATAATGCTAGCCTGTAGTCTGTGTAGTAAACATTACAGTAGGATGATGCTAGCCTGTAGTCTGTGTAGTAGACATTACAGTAGGATGATGTCAGCCTGTAGTCTATGTAGTAGACATTACAGTAGGATGATGCTAGCCTGTAGTCTATGTAGTAGACATTACAGTAGGATGATGCTAGCCTGTAGTCTGTGTAGTAGACATTACAGTAGGATGATGTTAGCCTGTAGTCTGTGTAGTAGACATTACAGTAGGATGATGCTAGCCTGTAGTCTGTGTAGTAGACATTACTGTAGGATGATGCCAGCCTGTAGTCTGTGTAGTAGACATTACAGTAGGATGATGCTAGCCTGTAGTCTGTGTAGTAGACATTACAGTAGGATGATGCTAGCCTGTAGTCTATGTAGTAGACATTACAGTAGGATGATGCTAGCCTGTAGTCTGTGTAGTAGACATTACAGTAGGATGATGCTAGCCTGTAGTCTGTGTAGTAGACATTACAGTAGGATGATGTTAGCCTGTAGTCTGTGTAGTAGACATTACAGTAGGATGATGCTAGCCTGTAGTCTGTGTAGTAGACATTACAGTAGGATGATGCCAGCCTGTAGTCTGTGTAGTAGACATTACAGTAGGATGATGCTAGCCTGTAGTCTGTGTAGTAGACATTACAGTAGGATGATGTTAGCCTGTAGTCTGTGTAGTAGACAGTACAGTAGGATGATGCTAGCCTGTAGTCTGTGTAGTAGACATTACAGTAGGATGATGCTAGCCTGTAGTCTGTGTAGTAGACAGTACAGTAGGATGATGCTAGCCTGTAGTCTGTGTAGTAGACAGTACAGTAGGATGATGCTAGCCTGTAGTCTGTGTAGTAGACATTACAGTAGGATGATGCCAGCCTGTAGTCTGTGTAGTAGACATTACAGTAGGATGATGCTAGCCTGTAGTCTGTGTAGTAGACAGTACAGTAGGATGATGCTAGCCTGTAGTCTGTGTAGTAGACATTACAGTAGGATGATGCTAGCCTGTAGTCTGTGTAGTAGACAGTACAGTAGGATGATGCTAGCCTGTAGTCTGTGTAGTAGACATTACAGTAGGATGATGTTAGCCTGTAGTCTGTGTAGTAGACAGTACAGTAGGATGATGCTAGCCTGTAGTCTGTGTAGTAGACATTACAGTAGGATGATGCTAGCCTGTAGTCTGTGTAGTAGACAGTACAGTAGGATGATGCTAGCCTGTAGTCTGTGTAGTTTTATAGCTTGCAGTTGATTCCCCTTTAATCAGCACCTCTACACTAAATAATTTCTCTGGAGGTGCGCCAGCTCTCTGCCATAGAATGTTGAAGTGTCATGTAAATGCATCATAATGCAGGAACTCTCTAACTACAGGGCTCTGGTTCACACTGCAATAGGATGACGCTATGAGAACACAGGAAAGGAAAGGGAGTGGACACATAGTCACAGCACAGACAGACAACTGGCTCAGTGGCTGAGAGGAACAGACTGAGGCTGAGTCCCAAACAGAGCCCTATGTACTATACTGTATAGGGGGAGAGAGACAGAGCAGAGAGGCAGTGAGAGAGAGTAGAGGGGCAGGGTGAGAGAGAGACAGAGAGCAGAGGGGCAGAGAGAGAGAGAGACAAAGAGCAGAGGGGCAGAGAGAGAGAGCAGAGGGGCAGGGAGAGAGAGAGAGACAGAGAGCAGAGGGGCAGGGAGAGAGAGCAGAGGGGCAGGGAGAGAGAGGGAGACAGAGAGCAGAGGGGCAGGGAGAGAGTGAGAGACAGAGAGCAGAGGGGCAGGGAGAGAGAGAGAGACAGAGAGCAGAGGGGCAGGGAGAGACAGAGAGCAGAGGGGCAGGGAGAGAGAGGGAGACAGAGAGCAGAGGGGCAGGGAGAGAGTGAGAGACAGAGAGCAGAGGGGCAGGGAGAGAGAGAGAGACAGAGAGCAGAGGGGCAGGGAGAGAGAGAGAGAGAGTCATAGAGCCCATTGCCCTTTATGGTTGTGAGGTCTGGGGTCCGCTCACCAACCAAGACTTCACAAAATGGGACAAACACCAAATTGAGACTCTGCACGCAGAATTCTGCAAAAATATCCTCCGTGTACAACGTAGAACACCAAATAATGCATGCAGAGCAGAATTAGGCCGATACCCACTAATTATCAAAATCCAGAAAAGAGCCGTCAAATTCTACAATCACCTAAAAGGAAGCGATTCCCAAACCTTCCATAACAAAGCCAACACCTACAGAGAGATGAACCTGGAGAAGAGTCCCCTAAGCAAGCTGGTCCTGGGGCTCTGTTCACAAACACACCCTACAGAGCCCCAGGACAACAGCACAATTAGACCCAACCAAATCATGAGAAAACAAAAAGATAATTACTTGACACATTGGAAAGAATTAACAAAAAAACAGAGCAAACTAGAATGCTATTTGGCCCTAAACAGAGTACACAGTGGCAGAATACCTGACCACTGTGACTGACCCAAAATTAAGGAAAGCTTTGACTATGTACAGACTCAGTGAGCATAGCCTTGCTATTGAGAAAGGCCGCCGTAGGCAGACATGGCTCTCAAGAGAAGACAGGCTATGTGCTCACTGCCCACAAAATGAGGTGGAAACTGAGCTGCACTTCCTAACCTCCTGCCCAATGTATGACCATATTAGAGACACATATTTCCCTCAGATTACACAGATCCACAAAGAATTCGAAAACAAATCCAATTTTGAAAAACTCCCATATCTACTGGGTGAAATGCCACAGTGTGCCATCACAGCAGCAAGATTTGTGATCTGTTGCTACGAGAAAAGGGCAACCAGTGAAGAACAAACACCAATGTAAATACAACCCATATTTATGCGTATTTATTTTATCTTGTGTCCTTTAACCATTTGTACATTGTTAAAACACTGTATATATATATATATATAATATGACATTTGTAATGTCTTTACTGTTTTGAAACCTCTGTATGTGTAATGTTTACTGTTAATTTTTGTTGTTTTTCACTTTATATATTGTATGTTGTCTACCTCACTTGCTTTGGCAATGTTAACACATGTTTCCCATGCCAATAAAGCCCTTGAATTGAATTGAATTGAATTGACAGAGAGCAGAGGGGCAGGGAGAGAGAGAGAGACAGAGAGCAGAGGGGCAGGGAGAGAGTGAGAGACAGAGAGCAGAGGGGCAGGGAGAGAGACAGAGAGCAGAGGGGCAGGGAGAGAGAGAGAGAGAGACAGAGAGCAGAGGGCAGGGAGAGAGAGGGAGACAGAGAGCAGAGGGGCAGGGAGAGAGAGAGAGCAGAGGGGCAGGGAGAGAGAGAGAGAGAGCAGAGGGGCAGGGAGAGAGAGAGAGAGAGCAGAGGGGCAGGGAGAGAGAGAGAGAGAGAGCAGAGGGGCAGGGAGAGAGAGCAGAGGGACAGGGAGAGAGAGCAGAGGGACAGGGAGAGAGAGAGCAGAGGGACAGGGAGAGAGAGGGACAGAGTAGAGTAGAGCAGAGCCTCCTTCATGCCTACAGAACAACAGGTCTGTGTCTGGGCCCCGGCCTGGACAGCTAGCCTGCCCTGCATACCAGTGTGGAATGACACCCACACACACACAATGGAATGAACAAGAGACTGACTTACTGGGGTTATGTTAAGTAGCTGATACAGCTGCAGGAGTGAAGGAGTGTCGGACATCCTCTGGAAGTGGCATGTTTGTTTAACTACACCCACTCTGTGATGAGAGAGGGAAAGACAAGGAGAGAGAGAGAGAGAGAGAGAGAGAGAGAGAGAGAGAGAGAGAGAGAGAGAGAGAGAGAGAGAGAGAGAGAGAGAGAGAGAGAGAGAGAGAGAGAGAGAGAGAGAGAGAGAGAGAGAGAGAGAGAGAGAGAGAGAGAGAGAGAGAGAGAGAGAGAGAGAGAGAGAGAGAGAGAGAGAGAGAGAGAGAGAGAAGGGGGAGAGAGAGAGATAGAAGGGGGAGAGAGAGAGAGAGAGATAGAAGGGGGAGAGAGAGAGATAGAAGGGGGAGAGAGAGATAGAAGGGGGAGAGAGATAGAAGGGGGAGAGAGAGATAGAAGGGGGAGAGAGAGATAGAAGGGGGAGAGAGAGATAGAAGGGGGAGAGAGAAAGATAGAAGGGGGAGAGAGAGAGAGAGATAGAAGGGGGAGAGAGAGAGAAATAGAGAGAAGGGGGAGAGAGCGAAATAGAGAGAGAAGGTGGAGAGAGAGAGAAATAGAGAGAGAAGGAGGAGAGGGAGAGAGTTAGAGTGGACAGCAATCAGCTTTTTCACTGAGCTCACAGTCACTAAGTGACTGTTCTTGTGTAGTTTCTCGTCCCCATTGATGAAAGGAGAAAGGTGTTGTAGCAGATTAAAATGGCCTCATGATATCAGTGGGGAAGTAATGATATCACCAGTCATATACGTGGTACATATCTGAGTCTGTGTGTCTGTGGAGAAGTAATGATATCACCAGTTATATAAGTGGTACATATCTGAGTCTGTGGGGAAGTAATGATATCACCAGTCATATACGTGGTACATATCTGAGTCTGTGTGTCTGTTGGGAAGTAATGATATCATCAGTTATAGAAGTGGTACATATCTGAGTCTGTGGGGAAGTAATGATATCACCAGTTATATACGTGGTACATATCTGAGTCTGTGGGGAAGTACTGATATCACCAGTTATATAAGTGGTACATATCTGAGTCTGTGTCAGTGTGGAAGTAATGATATCACCAGTTATATAAGTGGTACATATCTGAGTCTGTGTGTCTGTGGGGAAGTAATGATATCACCAGTTATATAAGTGGTACATATCTGAGTCTGTGTGTCTGTGGGGAAGTAATGATATCACCAGTTATATACGTGGTACATATCTGAGTCTGTGGGGAAGTAATGATATCACCAGTTATATAAGTGGTACATATCTGAGTCTGTGTGTCTGTGGGGAAGTAATGATATCACCAGTTATATAAGTGGTACATTTCTGAGTCTGTGTGTCTGTGGGGAAGTAATGATATCACCAGTTATATAAGTGGTACATATCTGAGTCTGTGTGTCAGTGTGGAAGTAATGATATCACCAGTTATATATGTGGTACATATCTGAGTCTGTGTGTCTGTTGGGAAGTAATGATATCATCAGTTATAGAAGTGGTACATATCTGAGTCTGTGGGGAAGTAATGATATCACCAGTTATATACGTGGTACATATCTGAGTCTGTGGGGAAGTACTGATATCACCAGTTATATAAGTGGTACATATCTGAGTCTGTGTCAGTGTGGAAGTAATGATATCACCAGTTATATAAGTGGTACATATCTGAGTCTGTGTGTCTGTGGGGAAGTAATGATATCACCAGTTATATAAGTGGTACATATCTGAGTCTGTGTGTCTGTGGGGAAGTAATGATATCACCAGTTATATACGTGGTACATATCTGAGTCTGTGGGGAAGTAATGATATCACCAGTTATATAAGTGGTACATATCTGAGTCTGTGTGTCTGTGGGGAAGTAATGATATCACCAGTTATATAAGTGGTACATTTCTGAGTCTGTGTGTCTGTGGGGAAGTAATGATATCACCAGTTATATAAGTGGTACATATCTGAGTCTGTGTGTCAGTGTGGAAGTAATGATATCACCAGTTATATATGTGGTACATATCTGAGTCTGTGTGTCTGTGGGGAAGTAATGATATCACCAGTTATATAAGTGGTACATATCTGAGTCTGTGTGTCTGTGGGGAAAGTGAATTGCAGTCTGTTGCGTCAGATCTGATGTCAACCTGCCATTGGATTGAAGTAGCACCTGACCCACATGAATTATGGGAAATCATCATCTCCTCTCTCTGTGTGTGTGTGCGTGCGTGCGTGCGTGCGTCTGTGTGTGTGTGTGTGTGTGTGTGTGTAGGAACACACGCGTGTGGGTGCAGACACCTCTCAGGACATCCAGCTCTTTGGGATTGGTATCCAGTCAGAACACTGTGTGTTGGAGATCAGCCCAGACGGGGGGGAGGTCACCCTCACCCCTATAGAGAATGCCAGGTGAGCTAACACACACACACAGTATGCACACACACACACACACACACACACACAGTACACACATACACACACACACAGTACACACATACACACACAGTATACACACACACACAGTACACACACACACAGTACGCACACACACAGTACACACACACACAGTATGCACACACACAGTACACACACACACGCACATGGATGAGTAAACTGAACCTGACTGGAGTTTCTCATGACCTCATAGCTGAGGTATTTCTGATCTCAACCTCCTGCTTTGATATCAAACATCCCCCTCCCTCTCTCCCTCCCTTCATCCCTCCCTCCCGTCATCTCTCCCTCCCTGCATCCCGCTCTCCCTGCATCCCTCTCTCCCTCCCTTCATCCCTCCCTCCCTGCATCTCTCCCTCCCTCCTTGCATCCCTCCCTTCATCCCTCCCTCCCTGCATCCCTCACTCTCTCCCTCCCTCCATCCCCGCATCCCTCCCTTCCTTCCTTCCTCTCTCCCTCCCTCCCTTCATCCCTCCCTGAGGATATCTCATTGATAGTCTTTACTGTTGGTGGGTGATATGAGGATATCTCATTGGTAGTCTTTACTGTTGGTGGGTGATATGAGGATATCTCATTGATAGTCTTTACTGTTGGTGGGTGATATGAGGATATCTCATTGGTAGTCTTTACTGTTGGTGGGTGATATGAGGATATCTCATTGATAGTCTTTACTGTTGGTGGGTGATATGAGGATATCTCATTGGTAGTCTTTACTGTTGGTGGGTGATATGAGGATATCTCATTGATAGTCTTTACTGTTGGTGGGTGATATGAGGATATCTCATTGGTAGTCTTTACTGTTGGTGGGTGATATGAGGATATCTCATTGGTAGTCTTTACTGTTGGTGGGTGATATGAGGTAATCTCATTGGTAGTCTATACTGTTGGTGGGTGATATGAGGATATCTCATTGATAGTCTTTACTGTTGGTGGGTGATATGAGGATATCTCATTGGTAGTCTTTACTGTTGGTGGGTGATATGAGGATATCTCATTGATAGTCTATACTGTTGGTGGGTGATATGAGGATATCTCATTGGTAGTCTTTACTGTTGGTGGGTGATATGAGGTAATCTCATTGGTAGTCTATACTGTTGGTGGGTGATATGAGGATATCTCATTGGTAGTCTATACTGTTGGTGGGTGATATGAGGATATCTCATTGGTAGTCTATACTGTTGGTGGGTGATATGAGGATATCTCATTGATAGTCTATACTGTTGGTGGGTGATATGAGGATATCTCATTGGTAGTCTTTACTGTTGGTGGGTGATATGAGGATGTCTCATTGGTAGTCTTTACTGTTGGTGGGTGATATGAGGATATCTCATTGGTAGTCTTTACTGTTGGTGGGTGATATGAGGATATCTCATTGGTAGTCTATACTGTTGGTGGGTGATATGAGGATATCTCATTGGTAGTCTATACTGTTGGTGGGTGATATGAGGTAATCTCATTGGTAGTCTATACTGTTGGTGGGTGATATGAGGATATCTCATTGGTAGTCTATACTGTTGGTGGGTGATATGAGGATATCTCATTGGTAGTCTATACTGTTGGTGGGTGATATGAGGATATCTCATTGATAGTCTATACTGTTGGTGGGTGATATGAGGATATCTCATTGGTAGTCTATACTGTTGGTGGGTGATATGAGGATATCTCATTGGTAGTCTTTACTGTTGGTGGGTGATATGAGGATATCTCATTGATAGTCTATACTGTTGGTGGGTGATATGAGGATATCTCATTGGTAGTCTTTACTGTTGGTGGGTGATATGAGGTAATCTCATTGGTAGTCTATACTGTTGGTGGGTGATATGAGGATATCTCATTGGTAGTCTATACTGTTGGTGGGTGATATGAGGATATCTCATTGGTAGTCTATACTGTTGGTGGGTGATATGAGGATATCTCATTGATAGTCTATACTGTTGGTGGGTGATATGAGGATATCTCATTGGTAGTCTATACTGTTGGTGGGTGATATGAGGATATCTCATTGGTAGTCTATACTGTTGGTGGGTGATATGAGGATATCTCATTGGTAGTCTATACTGTTGGTGGGTGATATGAGGATATCTCATTGGTAGTCTATACTGTTGGTGGGTGATATGAGGATATCTCATTGATAGTCTATACTGTTGGTGGGTGATATGAGGATATCTCATTGGTAGTCTATACTGTTGGTGGGTGATATGAGGATATCTCATTGGTAGTCTATACTGTTGGTGGGTGATATGAGGATATCTCATTGATAGTCTATACTGTTGGTGGGTGATATGAGGATATCTCATTGATAGTCTATACTGTTGGTGGGTGATATGAGGATATCTCATTGGTAGTCTATACTGTTGGTGGGTGATATGAGGATATCTCATTGGTAGTCTATACTGTTGGTGGGTGATATGGGGATATCTCATTGGTAGTCTATACTGTTGGTGGGTGATATGATGATATCTCATTGGTAGTCTATACTGTTGGTGGGTGATATGATGATATCTCATTGGTAGTCTTTACTGTTGGTGGGTGATATGAGGATATCTCATTGGTAGTCTGTACTGTTGGTGGGTGATATGATGATATCTCATTGGTAGTCTTTACTGTTGGTGGGTGATATAAGGATATCTCATTGGTAGTCTATACTGTTGGTGGGTGATATGAGGATATCTCATTGATAGTCTTTACTGTTGGTGGGTGATATGATGATATTTGATGTGCTGTATTACTCTCTGTGTGGAAGAGGAGGTACAGCAGGATGGGATGTCTACTGTCCCACAACACACCTCAATATGACATCATCAGACTGTATTGCTCTGCTCCAACAGAACCTGTGTGAATGGAACCATGACTGTGTCCTTGGTCCACCTGTGGCATGGAGACCGCATATTGTGGGGCAACAACCACTTCTTCAGGTGAGGAGTTTCTCTACAGAACATGAACATCTACTGGACAAAGTTAACTAGAGTTTTTCCAGAAATCCTGATTGTAAATATTCCCAAAAATAGCAGGAAATCCAGAACCCTCCAATCAGGATTTCTGGAAAACCTGAGAATTTTTGGGAATGTTACATCCGTTAGCTGCCAGGTGTTGTAGAAGCAGGAACTGAGTGTACATCCTGTGTGCTGTAGAAGCAGGAACTGAGGGTACATTCTGTGTGCTGTAGAAGCAGGAACTGAGGGTACATCCTGTGTGCTGTAGAAGCAGGAACTGAGTGTACATCCTGTGTGCTGTAGAAGCAGGAACTGAGTGTACATCCTGTGTGCTGTAGAAGCAGGAACTGAGTGTACATCCTGTGTGCTGTAGAAGCAGGAACTGAGTGTACATCCTGTGTGCTGTAGGATAAACCTGCCTGGGAGGAAGCGGCGCGAGCGTCTGAAGGAGCTGGAGAGGGAACGTGCGTCCCCCAGGGAGAGCTATGTTGAGGTAGACGTAGAGACAGGCAGCGAGGCCTCCTCAGAACAGGACTACAGCTATGAGTTCGCCCAGACGGAGGTCATGATGAAGACCCTGGGAAACAACGGTATGTATGATGACTTCTGGAACAAATTACAATCATTTTGCTAAACTGGGTTTTTCAGAAATCCCATTTGAAAGATTCACAGACGTCCTTCCCTCCTGATTCCGGTAACCTTCTAACCGGGATTTCTAGAAAAGGCAGGATTTTTGGGGAAGTACCTGTAATTTTGCCACACTATATTGAACGATATACAGTGTTGCGTTTCGCACTGCAGGTATAAACTGCCTCAGTCCCTGAAAGAGCTCCGTGGCCTCTCCTCCTCAACCCCGACACCAGAGGTTTCATCTAGAGCCACTTCACCTGCGATGGAGGACACCAGTCCCCCTCAAGGGGAACTGAGACACATCTGTCCTCTCCTCCTCAACCCCGACACCAGAGGTTTAATTTAGAGCCATTTGACCTGCGATGGAGGACACCAGTCCCCCTCAAGGGGAACTGAGACACATCTGTCCTCTCCTCGCTCCCCCCTCTTTCCCTGTGATGCAACCGTTATGTCACACACAAGCTGTCGTGTGTGTGTGTGCGTGTGCGTGTGCGTGTGTGTGTGTGTGTGTGTGTGCGTGTGATGCCCCTGTCCTGTTCACATGTGGTGGGATGACCTGCAGCCTTGCATCTGCTGTGTGGGAGAGGCTTTCATCCCACCTATTACACACTACACACACCACTACACACACACACACCAGTACACTACACACACACCACTACACTACACACACACTACACTACACGCACCACCACACACACACCACTACACACCAGTACACTACACACACACCACTACACACTACACACACCACTACACACACACACACCAGTACACTACACACACACCAGTGCACTACACACACACTACACTACACACACCACTACACTACACACACACCACTACACTACACACACACCACTACACACACACTACACTACACGCACCACTACGCACACACCACTACACTAAACTCACCATTACACTCACACCTAGTACAGACCATCTGATACAGACCTGATACAGACCATCTGATACAGACCATCTGATACAGACCATCTGATACAGACCATCTGATACAGACCATCTGGTACAGACCATCTAGTACAGACTATCTAGTACAGACCATCTGATACAGACTATCTAGTACAGACCATCTGGTACAGACCATCTAGTGCAGACTATCTAGTACAGACCATCTGATACAGACCATCTGATACAGACCATCTGGTACAGACCATCTGGTACAGACCATCTGATACAGACCATCTGATACAGACCATGTGATACAGACTATCTAGTACAGACCATCTGATACAGACCATCTGATACAGACCATCTGGTACAGACCATCTAGTGCAGACTATCTAGTACAGACCATCTGATACAGACCATCTGATACAGACCATCTGGTACAGACCATCTGATACAGACCATCTGATACAGACCATCTGATACAGACCATCTGATACAGACCATCTGGTACAGACCATCTAGTGCAGACTATCTAGTACAGACCATCTGATACAGACCATCTGATACAGACCATCTGGTACAGACCATCTGATACAGACCATCTGGTACAGACCATCTGATACAGACCATCTGATACAGACCATCTGATACAGACCATCTGGTACAGACCATCTGATACAGACCATCTGATACAGACCATCTGATACAGACCATCTGATTCATGTACTTAAAGTATAAGTCAGTAAAACACAGGTGGACTTTTAAGAGTCTGGAACTTCTCTGTCTCCTGTCTCTCCTATTGGTCCAGGTGTTAGTGAGGCACTATGTTTAACAGTATGGTATCTCTCCTATAGATCAGAACGTGGTCCAGGTTTTAGAGAAGCACTATGTTTAACAGTATGGTATCTCTCCTATAGATCAGTATGGTATCTCTCCTATAGATCAGAACGTGGTCTAGGTGTTACAGAAGCACTATGTTTAACAGTATGGTATCTCTCCTATAGATCAGAACGTGGTCCAGGTTTTAGAGAAGCACTATGTTTAACAGTATGGTATCTCTCCTATAGATCAGTATGGTATCTCTCCTATAGATCAGAACGTGGTCCAGGTTTTAGAGAAGCACTATGTTTAACAGTATGGTATCTCTCCTATAGATCAGTATGGTATCTCTCCTATAGATCAGAACGTGGTCCAGGTTTTAGAGAAGCACTATGTTTAACAGTATGGTATCTCTCCTATAGATCAGTATGGTATCTCTCCTATAGATCAGAACGTGGTCCAGGTGTTAGAGAAGCACTATGTTTAACAGTATGGTATCTCTCCTATAGATCAGAACGTGGTCCAGGTGTTAGAGAGGCACTATGTTTAACAGTATGGTATCTCTCCTATAGATCAGTATGGTATCTCTCCTATAGATCAGAACGTGGTCCAGGTGTTAGAGAAGCACTATGTTTAACAGTATGGTATCTCTCCTATAGATCAGAACGTAGTCCAGGTTTTAGAGAGGCACTATGTTTAACAGTATGGTATCTCTCCTATAGATCAGAACGTGGTCTAGGTGTTAGAGAAGCACTATGTTTAACAGTATGGTATCTCTCCTATAGATCAGAACGTGGTCCAGGTGTTAGAGAGGCACTATGTTTAACAGTATGGTATCTCTCCTATAGATCAGAACGTGGTCCAGGTGTTAGAGAGGCACTATGTTTAACAGTATGGTATCTCTCCTATAGATCAGAACGTGGTCCAGGTGTTAGTGAGGCACTATGTTTAACAGTATGGTATCTCTCCTATAGATCAGAACGTGGTCTAGGTGTTAGAGAGGCACTATGTTTAACAGTATGGTATCTCTCCTATAGATCAGTATGGTATCTCTCCTATAGATCAGAACGTGGTCCAGGTGTTAGTGAGGCACTATGTTTAACAGTATGGTATCTCTCCTATAGATCCCATGCAGAACGTGGTCCAGGTTTTAGAGAGGCACTATGTTTAACAGTATGGTATCTCTCCTATAGATCAGAACGTGGTCCAGGTTTTAGAGAGGCACTATGTTTAACAGTATGGTATCTCTCCTATAGATCAGAACGTGGTCTAGGTGTTAGAGAAGCACTATGTTTAACAGTATGGTATCTCACCTATAGATCAGAA